>NW_007381469.1:6640-13794 GCF_000475195.1 Diaphorina citri | reverse complement strand
AACCTAACCTAACCTAACCTAACCTAACCTAACCTAACCTAACCTAACCTAACCTAACCTAACCTAACCTTTTTTTTTATTATTAACATCTTCTTTGAGCGCCTTTCACCCCGGAATTTGACTTAACATTGACTTCAGGGTGCGGCCCCTTCTTCCATCGTCTTGCTGGTAGTATGTTCCTGACTCTAGGGTGAAAGGCCCTTTACATAAGTATAAGTACATTATATGATTAAGCCTGGAGGAGTTCATCAATAATTGCCCACCCACGCAGGGTAACCTAACCTAACCTAACCTAACCTAACCCAAACCTAACCTAACCTAACCTAACCTTCCGGGTTTTCCGGAAAACGTTTGGGATAAAGACAAACGGTTTTCACAGGTTTGTTCTGCTCATTGAGAGCTATTTAAAACCGGGCTGGCCGGTAAACATTTTGCAACGGTTTGTCTGGAAATTCATACCTCCTCCTATACTCGTACATGTAAAAATAAAAAAGGTATTAGGTACCTACTAAGGCGTGTTATTATAAATATCAATACCTACCTGCAGATTAGATACCTCAACCACCTAGCCCAGGGAAATTATAAACTTCAAGAGGAGTCCTTTATAAATTATGACATTGACGGATTATCGTACAAAGTCCAAACAAGGAGGATGGAGGGAGAGAAACCCTAAAGCATGATATGAGGCAAAGATAAAGCCGCCGGAATGAGAACAAGAAGAGGGAAATTGACGTTGATGATGTTTGGAGAAAAAGAGGAGAAATTTGCATAAAAATTGTAAAAAAAAAAGAGAAAAAGATAGAAGGAACGAACAAGAAGAGGGAAATTGACGTTGATGATGTTTGGAGAAAAAGAGGAGAAATTTGCATAAAAATTGTAAAAAAAAGGAGAAAAAGACAGAAGGAAGGAACAAGAAGAGGGAAATTGACGTTGATGATGTTTGGAGAAAAAGAGGAGAAATTTGCATAAAAATTGTAAAAAAAAGGAGAAAAAGATAGAAGGAACAGTAGAAGAAGCCTGGAGGAGGAGAGAGAGGAGCAGAATGATGTATCTCGCTGGGGCCTCGGATGCTCTGACCTGATGTCCAATCTAAAGACTATGTTGAGAAGTAAATACACAGTATAGTCTGTGTATCTGTAGTTTCTAGAGCAGAAAAAAAGAAGATGAAGAATATTAGGAAAAGTGAAAAGTGTGATGAATCTCGCTGGGGCCTCGGATGCTCTGGCCTGATGTCTAATCTAAAAACTATGCTGAGAAGTAAAATAATAGGTACACAGTATACCTAGTCTGTGTATCTGTATAGATTCTAGATTCTGTATAGGTAGTCATGTTGTTGTTATTATAATCAATTTCAATTCCAAGCCTCAGGGATTAAGTTAAGAAATCTTGAAAGAAAAAGAACACGAGAGAGAGAGAAGGAAAGAGGTTCTTGAGGGAACTAGTAGGTACCTATAGAAAATCACAGAGGGAAATGTTTGAAAGAGAGAGAGAAGGGTTAGAGAGAGAGAGAGGAGAGGAGAGAAAATAGTAATTCAGTCAAGTGTAACAAAGATAACGATATAAAGTATCCCTTCTTCACACCCACAAAGTTATTCCTCTCTATTATTGTTTCTCTCACTCTCCTCTCTCTCCTTCTCCCTTTCTTCCTCAAGTGTTCTCTTACATCTCTCTCTCCCTACTTCCCCCCTCTCTCTCTCTCTCTCTCCATTTAAATTGTTTCCTCTTTACTTTCCAAGTTGCTTTTATTCTGCCTAAATACCTATGTCCTAGGTAGGGTAGGGTGTTTGATAATATTTCAAGGTAAGTATACTATAAATATAGAGAGACCTCAATACCCTACCTATCATTTTTGTCTCGGAAATCTTGTAATTAAATACCTATTTACTATGTTATTATTATATTTATTTGTTATTCTTTTTGTTGACTATTTTTTTCTCTGTGATTAATATGATTATGAATGAATATACTGTGCTAAGTTCCAGTAAGGCTAGAAACAGAGAATTACAAACAAGACATAACAAGATTGAAGAACTTTATTGAAAATAACACAGAAAAATATATAGTTCCTGAAAAGTACTAATGTTTTAGGTAACAGTACTTAGGTATATATAGGAACATCGGAAAGACATTGTTTTAGCTACAAGAAATAAACCATTAATAAAAAAAAAATCTTATTGTCTATTATTAAAACAAAAGTAGTTGACCTAACATAGTACAACACTACCTAATACTTATTATACACAGTGTACATACAAGTTATTACACCCTGTATAAATTAGCTGAATTACCTCACTTTGAGCCCTTACGAATCCGCGCTAGGTTATCGAAATCCACAATATTTCGTCTCCAAAAGCCATAACTTATGTTATAATAATAAAAAATGAGCGCTAATCGGAAGGATAGTTAATTTCACCCTAAAAAATATAAAGAAACTTCTTTGTTAGGTCGTAGCGTTCCACTCTCTCTCGTTTCTCTTTACTCTGCTCGCACTCTCACAAATAAATTCACTACTTTCCACAACTGACGGTTTTGCTAAGTACCCTCACAGTGGAGACAAGCAGGCAATCCGAGAGGACGCGTAGAGAGAGAGGTTCCCCATGGAAGGGTAAGTAAGAAACAATAAGGAGTGGTAGAGAAGAGAGAGAGAGAGAGATGGAAGAGAAGGATAGGGGTGGAATAAAGAAGAGAGAGATCACACAGAATGGACAGACTAAAGAAATGAAAGAAAGAGTGAGAGGGAGGGATGAGAAAAAGACAAGAAATTCCTGGAGTGGAAGAGCATTTGGGACCAGAAGATAGAAACAGATAAACATGAGAGAGATAGAAAGAGAAGGAGGGAGGGAGAGAGAGCCCTTTGTTTACATATTTTTACAAAGGAATGTTTTGAGAAAAAGGCAAAAAAAGGGAAGAGAAAGAATGTGTCCCGAATTTATCTAAATATTATCTAGGCGCACGGCAGTGCGCCAGGCCAAGTTCCGGCCTCAGCACGCCAGTGGTGTTATATTACACGGAAACATTTCCGATTTCGACGCATTTTTACCCCTATCATAAACTCCGTTAATTTTCCATGTAATGTCACGAAATTTGGACCATATTATGTTAAGCTGTACTTGCTTACTATGCCAGCGAAATTCCGAAGGTGCTAGCTATTACCGGAAGGGTAAGAAAAAAGCCCTTGAAATCGCTTATTTTACGACTGACTCACTGACTGATTCACTCATCAAAATTATGAGGCACTTTCCCGATGTCGTAGAATGAGGCACTTCCCGATGTCGTAGAAACTTGAAATTTGGCAGGATAGTAGGTCTTGATGAGTAAGTAAAGGGAAAAATCTGAAAACCGGCAGAAGTTGCACTGGGCGCCGCCCACTGGTGGAATTAACCGCATTCTGGCGGTTTTCACAAAACGGTTAGAGATATCGAAAAAGTTATAAGAGTGGACCCCCCAAAAACCATACCTAAAACCCCAGCATTAATCATTTTTATGAACATCGGAACAACGGTTAGCTGTATTTTCCCGTATTTTTACAGTTAACAGTATTTCGACCGCTTTTTTACAGCTTTGATCTGTAGTTACGTATCAAAAAAGATATTTCACCAACAACAAGAACAACACCACCAACAACAACAACTACAGCAACAACAATAAGAACACCAACAACAAAAACAACACCAACAACAACAACGGCACCAATAACAACAACACCAACAACAAAAACATCATCAACAACAACAACAACAACAGTAACTCACGGAAAATTTTTCATCCAGGCACTAAACATATTATGTACCTATGTATAAACCTAGCCAGTAGTTACACTCCAGGGTAGTACTCCTACCTTGAAAGCGCCAGGTCGTGGAAGTGGATTCGATTCTCGCCTAAACAGATAAGGTTTGTATTTCTCCTCTCTTCACTTTCAGAAAGATAATAGTTATCAGTTCCCTCTATCAAAACGCTTTGAAAAATATAATAATATGTAGGTACCTATAAATTTATAATAATAAAAAAAGTCATATCAATAAGGAAAGTAAAAAGGCAAATAAAGAGAGATTGGACAAACAAAGATGAAAGGTAAATTAATAATGAATGAATGAAGAAGGAGAGAATGATGTGGAAAACAACAACCAAAGTGAAAGGGGGAGAGAGATGGTGAGAGGTGAAACTCTGGAACTGGAAGAATGAAGTAAACGAAGTTTTTCAACAACTTTCCATAAAGTATGAAGAGAGTTAGGGAAGAGAGGGAAAGATGAAGAAGGGGTAGGTAGGTAGGTGGGTAATTTTTATAACTTTTTATTCAACGAGAGAGATGGTGAGAGGTGAAACTCTGGAACTGGAAGAATGAAGTAAACGAAGTTTTTCAACAACTTTCCATAAAGTATGAAGAGAGGGAAAGATGAAGAAGGGGTAGGTAGGTGGGTAATTTTTATAACTTTTCATTCAACCATCACTGAATTTCGTCTGCTACAATGCCAAAGAATTCAAGGAAAACGGTGAATTCAGACCAAGAAAAAATGGTCATGTAAGCGGTTAAGCCGGAACTTCTGGAAAACATAAAAGAATTCAAGGAAAACGGTGAATTCAGACCAAGAAAAAATGGTCATGTAAGCGGTTAAGCCGGAACTTCTGGAAAACATAATAGGTAGGTACATTAGGTGTAACTATTGACGATGATGTGTTTATATTTTCCAACTTTTAGCACAAGTCTAATCTAACACAACAGAAGATTACCTTGATTTCTTGAAACGAATAAGAAAGTTCTATTTAAATAATAACTGAACATATCTACCTACCTACTGAAAAGTTCTAAATAACAACTGAACATATCTACTGAAGAGTTCTAAATAATAACTGAACATATCTACCTACTGAAGAGTTCTAAATAATAACTGAACATATCTACCTACTGAAAAGTTCTAAATAATAACTGAACATATCTACCTACTGAAAAGTTCTAAATAATAACTGAACATATCTACCTTCTGAAAAGTTCTAAATAATAACTGAACATATCTACTGAAGAGTTCTAAATAATAACTGACTGAACATATCTACTGAAGAGTTCTAAATAATAACTGAACATATCTACTGAAGAGTTCTAAATAATAACTGAACATAAGAATAGCTGAGTTCTAAATAATAACTGAACATATCTACCTATTGAAAAGTTCTAAATAATAACTGAACATATCTACCTACTGAAAAGTTCTAAATAATAACTGAACATATCTACCTTCTGAAAAGTTCTAAATAATAACTGAACATAATTATCTACTGAAGAGTTCTAAATAATAACTGAACATATCTACTGGAGAGTTCTAAATAATAATTGAACATATCTACTGAAGAGTTCTAAATACTAACTGAGCATATCTACTGAAGAGTTCTAAATAATAACAACTGAATTGAAAGTTTGCTACTCAGTGGTTTCCCTGTTTAGCCTCGAGATATTAATATTTTTTGTGCTTCTGTTTTCTATTGAGAATATTACTACAGGGTGTCTTTTGCAACATGCCAGCTCGATTCTTATTCTAAGACAAATGAAACAGTTTTCTTCATTAATTAGTACAATCAACAATCTTATTATCTTACAAGTCTAATCTATTAAATGAAACAGTTTTCTTCATTAATTAGTACAATCAACAATCTTATTATCTTACAAGTCTAATCTATCTACTTATTAAGTAAGTATCAGAAGTAGGTATCTATACATTGTCTGGCTGCGGGACGTTAAACAGGGAGTAGACCAGCTTAGTCTGGGGGTAAGTAAGTATCAGAAGTAGGTATCTACATTTAAAATTGTCTGGCTGGGGGACGTTAAACAGGGAGTAGACCAGCTTAGTCTGGCTGGTGGCTGGGGGACTTTAAATAGGGAGAATACCAGCCTGAATTTCCCTTGCTAAAGAAATAGCAAAGGTTGATTGCGAAGGGCATCCACTTGTAAAATTTGTAGCCAAAACCAAATGTCAGCCTCGCTCACCCTAGTTAGGGCTGATTGAGAGGCTGACGAAAAACGCCAACCCCGTCTGTACACGGGAAAAGGCGAAGAAAAAGAAGAAGTACCTATCTACATTTATGTGATAAACTGCACTAGTGTTGGAGACGTTGGAGTTCAGATTTTTGACATCCACTCGTAAAATTTGTAGCCAAAACCAAATGTCAGCCCAAAGCGATCACCCTAGTTAGGGCTGATTGAGAGGCTGACGAAAAACCCTAACCCTGTCTGAACACGGGAAAAGGCGAAGAAAAAGAAGAAGTATAACCTATCTACATTTATGTGATAAACTGCACTAGTGTTGGAGACGTTGGAGTTCAGATTTTTGAAAAATGCATACAAAACGAATAATTATGAGGACACTGGTCACAACAAATTTAATGTAAAAATGTGAGTTTTAGCATGGCCACTTCAAATGGTATTTCTGTCTTTAAAAACATCAACATGTTTAGTTCAGCTAATAATGAAGGTAAAGTCCAAACCAATGCTTTTATAATCTGTGGAATTCTTCAAAACGTAAACTACATAAGTATTACCAATAGAAAACAAACAACAAAGGTAATTTTAGTAATTTATAAAAGGACTCGTATTATGTGTTATGTGTTATGTGATATCGGCGATTGCAAGTTTTACGAGCGAGATACCTATTGCGAGAAGAAAAAAAAAATCTTTACAAAGTTTCTCCAGAGTGAGAGGAAACTCTCAGGAAAGAGACTCAAAGAGTGAACTGTGTCAGAGATTAAAAATGCATACAAAACGCATAATTATGAGGACACTGGTCACAACAAATTTAATGTAAAAATGTGAGTTTTAGCATGGCCACTTCAAAAAATGGTATTTCTGTCTTTAAAAACATCAACATGTTTAATTCAGCTAATAATGAAGGTAAAGTCCAAACCAATGCTTTTATAGTCTGTGGAATTCTTCAAAACGTAAACTACATAAGCATTACCAATAGAAAACAAACAACAAAGGTAATTTTAGTAATTTATAAAAGGACCGTGGTTATCTACTCGTATTATGTGTTATGTGATATCGGTGACTGCAAGTTTTACGAGCGAGATACCTATTGCGAGAAGAAAAAAAAAAATCTTTACAAAGTTTCTCCAGAGTGAGAGGAACTCTCAGGAAAGAGACTCAACGAGTGAACTATGTCAGAGAT
>NW_007381469.1:0-6630 GCF_000475195.1 Diaphorina citri | reverse complement strand
ACCAGCCTGAATTTCCCTTGCTAAAGAAATAGCAAAGGTTGAGTGCGAAGGGCATCCACTCGTAAAATTTGTAGCCAATAGTCGCGAAGTATTTACGCGAAATTCGGGAACTTGAATTTTTCTCTGCTCGCTCGTATTGAGAAAAACACTTACCGAAGTAAATAAAAAACAGATACCTAAATAATATCCTGATTGAGAGGCTGACGAAAAACGCCAACCCCGTCTGTACACGGGAAAAGGCGAAGAAAAAGAAGAAGTACCTATCTACATTTATGTAATAAACTGCACTAGTGTTGGAGACGTTGGAGTTCAGATTTTTGAAAAATGCATTAAAGATCGTCAAAAATAATAAATAATCCGAAAAGATTTTTTTTAAAAAAAGTATTTCTTCTCTGAGAAATTCGTCCCTATGCATACAAAACGCATAATTATGAGGACACTGGTCACAACAAATTTAATGTAAAAATGTGAGTTTTAGCATGGCCACTTCAAATGGTATTTCTGTCTTTAAAAACATCAACATTTTTAGTTCAGCTAATAATGAAGGTAAAGGATTTTTTTTTCTTCTCGCAATAGGTAGGTATCTCGCTTGTAAAACTTGCAATCGCAGATATCACATAACACATAATACGAGTAGATAACCACGGTCCTTTTATAAATTACTAAAATTACCTTTGTTGTTTGTTTTCTATTGGTTATGCTTATGTAGTTTACGTTTTGAAGAATTCCACAGACTACCTATAAAAGCATTGGTTTGGGGTTTACAAAGTTTCTCCACAGAGTGAGAGGAACTCTCAGGAAAGAGACTCAACGAGTGAACTGTGTCAGAGATAACCCTGTATAATTTCCCGTCTCGAACAAATATTTAGACTATACATACAATTTCAAATATTGGATTACTTCTGCCCGTTTAGAATGAAACTAAACTTTGACACAAAGATAAACAGAGGAAAAAAATATACCATGAAACTCGCTATTGTCTTCTCTCTCTCTCCCTGTCAGAGATCTGTCGAGTGCAGGAGGAGGGAGGGAGAGGGAGTATTGGGGATCAAATTTTAATATTTGATAGACAGGGTTCATATTCATATCAGATAATATTGGAGAGTTGTATAAAGCTATGTAGGTAGCAAGTTTGGGAGGTGTGTTTGTGTGGGTATAGGTATACATACATGAATAGCCCCATCCCTATCGACAGGGTTCATATTCATATCAGATAATATTGGAGAGTTGTATAAAGCTATGTAGGTAGCAAGTTTGGGAGGTGTGTTTGTGTGGGTAGGTATACATACATGGAATAGCCCCATCCCTATCTATTCAATAGGGAGAATGTTATCTTTCCAGTTATATCTACACTTGGTATCAGTGGGAATAGTCATCAGTGGAATAGTCACATCAAATTACAAGATTCCAAGACGTACATTAATTGAATTTGAATGATTAATTTGTGGAATTCGAGTATAGGTATAATATTGGTATAAGTAAGCAGCTATGTAACACAACTCTATCCTGTATCTAAGATGATAATATAGGTATATCATATCATATTACATTGAGAGAAGGAGAAGGAAGGGGACTTAACCAGTACCTAAAAACTTCAAAGTTTTGGAAATATTAAACAAAACTTCAATGAGAGATTTTCAGAGTTCATGAAATAATAATAATAATAATTCTTATTATTATTCCCACCTCCCCAAAAACCTAAATAGTTACCTAAAAGCAAAAACATGATGTGATGTTCACAACAGATTTTTCAACTTTCCAAGAGCGATCAAAAATCATAGGAACCTATTAGGTTTAATCTACATACCTACAGGTAATGAAATAGACCTATACATAATATTATGTACCTATACCTCAAGCTAAACACGGACCAGAAAAAAGGACCACCTATTTAGGTCAACTCAAGAAGAAGTTTATACATTTCAAATTACAATACACAATTTGAGAAATTATGACAATACTCAAAATAATCATTTCTTTAAAGGAAAGAGTAATCTGGTCGAGCTATTGTCAGCCTTGCCTTTACTTGCAGCTGTAGGTATGTTCTATTCCTACCTACCTATATACATACTAGCACATAGATACTACCTATGTTTAAATACTGAATTTTTTGTGGTGAATCTTATTTAATTATTTATAGGATAGGTATTCTTCATTATCTTCTTTCCCTAAGAAAGTAAAGGAAACATATACATGAATGTTGGTGAGATATTTTATCCTTAGAGTGTGCTTTCTAGGTACACCTTATTCAAAATTTTGATTTAGCTCTATGTAAAAAATCTGGTGTGAACGTCACACGACTTTCCTTATCCTATTGAATGATGCTTATTTGAGTATTATTTTACCCTAACTTTTACCATATCTCTAACCGTTTAGTCTGTATAGCTGAAAACCGCCAAAAAACGGTTGAAATCCGTCCAAAAGCGGTCAAAATACCGCCAAGCGCAGCACCTATCTCAACTAACTAAACGCTTTCTGTTGCATCCTTGTCACATTTGTAAACTACATACCAAATTTCAAGTCTCTAGCTCATACCTACCGTTCCCGAGATATTGTTAAACTAGACCGAAAACCGCCAAAAAGCGGTAAAATGCCACCAACCAATGCACCGATCTTAACCAAAAGTTTCGTGTCGTATCCTTGTCACATTTGACAGGTACATACCAAATTTCAAGTCTCTAGCTCTAGTTCTCGAGATATTTTGTTTACAGACCAATGGCTGAAACTTTGGATTTAGGCTCTAGGGACCTCAAAACGTGTTTTGGCATTAAAAACTGACCATTAAAAATTTGACCCGATCACATTACTTTCCTTCCTATAGGATAAGGAAAGTAAAATATCAACAACACCTCTACCATCTCCCCTCACCATACATACTTATTATTATTACACCATGGGTGTAAATTACTGGGAAATATTCAAGAATGTCAAGAAAGGAAGGACGGAAAGGACAAGGAAAAAAGGAAATCTGTAAGGAATTTCTCTGTTTTTTCGGCAGCAGACATGGCAAGAGGGTTGAAATCTGTAAGGAATTTCTCTGTTTTTTCGGCAGCAGACAAGAGGGTTTGGTCTTGGGGAAAAGTTCAAAGTCTCGTACTTGTTAATCCCCGCCCCATGACGCATGGAACTTTCAAGTCAGCGGAGAAAAAACATTCGGCACACGACTTTCTGTTACCTTACAACATTTGCACGCTCTATTTATCCGTGAGACAACCTGCTGTTGAGTAGGAAGATGGTTGCTAATGCTAAGCATTTCTCTCTAATGTATTGTGGGTGAAGTTATGTACTGAAAGAAAAAAAAACTATTAGGGAGGTATTCCTTTGAACCTTCATCATTTGACAAAAGGTCTTCCTTCTTTCTCTTTCCTTCCTCCTCAAGTCTCAATGATTTCCGATTGTGGGATTTGAACCGCAATCCACTACTTGGGTACTTACCTACCCATCATTTGACAAAAGGTCTTCCTTCTTTCTCTTTCCTTCCTCCTCAAGTCTCAATGATTTCCGATTGTGGGATTTGAACCGCAATCCGCAATCCACTACTTGGGTAGGTACTTACTTACCTACTGTTTACGAGAATTCTAAAAAAGTAGGTAATACAAGTTATCCCAAAACATTAGTAGGTACTTACCTACTTACTGTTTACGAGAATTCTAAAAAAGTAGGTAATACAAGTTATCCCAAAACATTAGTAGGTAGGTACTTACCTACTTACTGTTTACGAGAATTCTAAAAAAGTACCTAGATTTTTGTAGGTACTTACATTACATACCTACCTACTTAAGTATGCACAAAATTTGTGTATCTATCTACCTACTGCTCTGCATGACAAATTCAACCTGAAATCAATTGAAAAATCTTCTCTTACCCAAAATATGCTAAAAAAATGAGAGAAAAAAAGTTGTTCAGAGTGAATCAAAACTATTAGGATCCTCAGCCTGAAGTCCAGATCAAAAATCTCTAATAAAATTACTAGTAGGTAGTTCTTTGAACTGTAGACCTCACTCAGTCTCTTTAGTCCAAGCTGAGACGAAGGTACAAATTAATACAATTCACCTATAGGTATGTCTTACCTGTCTTACGTAATAAAAAGGACAGAAAACAGGTTTTATTTAATACAATCACTCAAAAGATAAAGAATGGTTGACCTTTTTTAAAACACATTTACCAAGAATTGGTGT
The DNA here is from genome assembly GCF_000475195.1 of Diaphorina citri. Lineage (NCBI taxonomy): Eukaryota > Metazoa > Arthropoda > Insecta > Hemiptera > Psyllidae > Diaphorina > Diaphorina citri. The sequence goes on along the minus strand of NW_007381469.1, from coordinate 2,452 downwards.
CTTTTCACAAAAAAATAATAATAATGAATAAAAATAAAAAATAGAAATAATACGAGGGTTTATGATGGTGAGTCATCTATTATTATACTCTGAATTTATCTGAAGCGTTCAGACCAAAAATCGGTCCCGTTCAATTCTGGGACCCCAAAATTGAACTTGCGACGTGCTTTGATTCGACTTGAACAAATAGGTACCGAATTTCAACAAAATCGGACCAGGCAATCCCAAGTTATAGCGGAACAATCAAATAGGTAACATTAAAAAATCCAAACCAAATGAAAAACTGTCGAGTTAAAACGTATATGTAGGTAGGGACATCGTAGGTAGGTACCTATCTCAAGATTAAAATAAATAATTAAAAAATCCAAACCAAATGAAAAACTGTCGAGTTAAAACGTATATGTAGGTAGGGACATCGTAGGTAGGTACCTATCTCAAGATTAAATAATAATGAAAAATGTGTAGAAATCTTAAGGCGTAAAATATGAATCCTTTAGAAAAATGGTTAGATTTTAGAAAAAATCGATTTTTTTATTTTTCTAATTTTTTGATTGATTTGATTTTTCTAATTTTTGTTTTTATGACTAAAATTCGATAGCATTCTTTAATAACTTTCTTTTGATAAATTTGGATCTTGAAAAAGTTCGTCCAGTTCAGACTTATGTGGCGTAGACCCACCAGGTGGGCGAATAAATGGTACACTTACCCTAGCCGTGCTTTGATTCGACTTGAACAAATAGGTACCGAATTTCAACAAAATCGGACCAGGCAATCCCAAGTTATAGCGGAACAATCAAATAACATTAAAAAAATCCAAACCAAATGAAAAACTGTCGAGTTAAAACGTATGTACATAGGTAGGTAGGGACATCGTAGGTAGGTACCTATCTCAAGATTAAATAATAATGAAAAATAACGTGTAGAAATCTTAAGGCGTAAATACCTATGAATCCTTTAGAAAAATGGTTAGATTTTAGAAAAAATCGATTTTTTTTTCAAATTTTTTGATTGATTTGATTTTTGATTTTTCTAATTTTTGTTTTTATGACTAAAATTCGATAGCATTCTTTAATACCTAACTTTCTTTTGATAAATTTGGATCTTGAAAAAGTTCGTCCAGTTCAGACTTATGTGGCGTAGACCCACCAGGTGGGCGAATAAATGGTACACTTACCCTAGCCCTAGACCTTCACTTCATTCGGTTAGGTAGCACACAAAAATAACTTTCACAAAAGAGCAACTTTCTGGTTGTAATACGGTTTGGTAGTATGTATGTTACCGGCATTCTACATAAATCGGCATTCTATAGAATACCGAGGTATGCGTAAGCTGACCAGGCAATTCGTAAAATGAACTTTCCCATAGCACACGTAAAAGAGGTTAACTTTGATAAATGATGTTTCATTCAAATGGTAGACCCAGTATTTATGCAACAAAACCAAGAACAATGATTGATAAGTCCACATAAAAACAAACCGGAACTTGGACGGGCGCACTGCCGTGCGCCTAGATGTCTCCAAAAACCGGATAAACAAAACTCTCCCCCATTCAAAATCAATACGATCACAAGTAATCAACACTCTCAATTCTCTTCCAGGAAAGTATCCACACGATCCACAGGTAGAGCATTGCCTAACCAAGGGAAAAGGAGCCAGCCTTTCTCTCCACAGCAATCTCAATCCAATCACGACAGCGATCGGTTTGAGCATCTTGGGAAATACCAAAGAAACAAAAGGTCTTATTCTCCCAAATTACCTATTGATTCTCCAATCATACCACCTGGTACTAACGTCTTGTTCAAAGACAGATCTTTGTCCAAAGGTCTGTATACAATAGTATCAAATATCGGGCAAATCTACACCATACGGTGTAACTATGCACGTCAAAAAATCAAAGCTCACAGAAGTGAGATAAACACAATATCTCACTAGCTTATTATTATATTATTATCAAACGGCTAACACGGTTAAAGGTAACACCCATTGTTTTTATTTTTATGAATCATGTACAAACACTCATTTAGTTATTTAAGTTAGTCAGGCTTAATAATTAATACTTTTACATTTTTACTTCTTTACCTCTTCCTTAAATATATAATTTGATTCTAAAAAGGGGCGTTTGATACATAACTGTATCCAAAGCCTCATATTTAATCTTGCAAATCTCAAACATGAGCCTTCCCTTATCTCCCCATGTCTACAGTTACCCCTCCTCCCTGCCATGTCTACAGTTACCCCTCCTCCCTGCCATGTCTACAGTTACCCCTCCTACCCGCCATGTCTACAGTTACCCCTCCTCCCCACCATGTCTACAGTTACCCCTCCTCCCTGCCATGTCTACAGTTACCCCTCCTCCTCCCTGCCATATCTACAGTTACCCCTCCTCCTCCCTGCCATATCTACAGTTACCCCTCCTCCCTACCATGTCTACAGTTACCCCTCCTCCCTGCCAT
>NW_007381468.1:0-13133 GCF_000475195.1 Diaphorina citri | reverse complement strand
AGCTCAGTTCCGTCTTGAAACACATGAAATGACAAATCAGCACTAGGCATCAGATTGAAATTTACATCATAGCTGAACAACTGTCACCTAATGAGGGAAGTTTGTAAAATAATAATAATAATATTAAACAGGGGGTATTTACAATAGTAAATATAAAAGGCATTTATTTGCTAAAAATTTCCTTCTATACCCACTACCCAGTATTTGAATCAGTTTTGATTTTAGCTCAGTTCCGTCTTGAAACAATAGATAGGCAATCAGCACAATAGATCAGCCAAAGGTTAACATCATAGCTAAAGAAATGGGGTACCTAGGGTAAACTTTCAATATGATTGAAACAACAAACACTGACACCAGCATCAATTTTTTTCAGAAGCCATGACAATGAAAATTAAAGTTTTTTTTTGTGTTCAACCTACCCCTATAACACAGGTCTTTGCTCAAATTGTGAAAGCTCCTTTTTGCGTTTAACCTAACCCTATAGTAGCAGGTCACTGCTCAATTGTGACAGCTAAAAAGGTAGCAAGTTTCCATTGACATTACTTCTGACCAAGTACTGCATTTTCTTAAGATTTCAAGAGTAAATTTGACCAGTGAGAAAGATAATTATTATCCCTGAAAATTAAGTTATAAGATTTCTTTCAATGAACTCTTCTTATGGGCAAGTACATAATAGTCTTTGCCAAGAGACTGACTGACCAGTGAGAAAGATAATTATTATCCCTGAAAATTAAGTTATAAGATTTCTTTCAATGAACTCTTCTTATGGGCAAGTACATAATACTCATAATAGTCTTTGCCAAGAGACTGACGTAGGTAGTTTGCAAATTTCACATAGGTACTTGAGTACTTAGCCCATACCTTCGTCAAAGCGAATTTTGGAGTCCAAATAAGTGGTAAGGAAGCAGTACCTCTATATTGAAGGATTAATGAGATAAACTAGGATAAAAAATTACAACCATTAATGTCGTTACAAGAGCTTGCAATATGGTGAATATGGCCGATGGGGAAGAAAAGAAAACTAAGGACTCAAACAAGGGGACAAGGAAAAATTTAAAATATTCACTAAAAGTAACATCAATGAAGGTAACCGATTAACATATTAAAAGAAAACTCATAAAAAATTACAACCATTAATGTCGTTACAAGAGCTTGCAATATGGTGAATATGGCCGATGGGGAAGAAAAGAAAACTATGGACTCAAACAAGGGGACAAGGAAAAGTATTCACTAAAAGTAACATCAATGAAGGTAACCGATTAACATATTAAAAGAAAACTTACCCATTATGTTGATCAATCAGTACATAAAATATGTTAAAATGGCTCATAATAAATGGAAAATATTCAATTTTTTAATAATTTAAAAGATAAAAAACGCTTCAAACTCAAATGTACTCCAGAGAAATCGAAATCAAAATGGACGACAGTGAGAAATGGTTGGCGTTTGGCTAGGCCGTTTTGTTTTTTAATAATTTAAAAGATAAAAAACGCTTTAAACTCAAATGAACTCCAGAGAAATCGAAATCAAAATGGACGACAGTGAGAAATGTTTGGCGTTTGGCTAGGCCGTTTTGTTCAAGAACAAGAGGAGAAGGAGGGAGAGAGAAAGTAGGGGTGGTATAAGGTTTCTAGAATCTGGAATTTGAATGTAGGTATACTCACGATGCTATTGGCAACAGTGTATTAACACATTGGAGTCCGGGTTCGGTTTCAAGTGTTCAAAGTTCTTTCGCCATTACAGCTTTGTGCTTAAAAATTGCAGTTAAGTGTGCCAGTCTGCCTTGTAAGCGCTAGGCTGAGGGGGTTCGATTCCCGCCCGGGGCGGACTTTGTCCTAAACAGATAAGATTTGTTCTAGGACCAGCTAGCTTTCTCCCATCCTGTAGGTACCTGTTCTCTTGACTTCGGAATGGTAAGATCTCCGTTGTTACAATTTCGAACTCTATGAAACCCCTAACCTAATCAATTGCAAAATCTTAAACGCCAAGTTGTAAAGTTGCTTGCTAGTAGCTGTGGGATCGGCCTGTGTGATACTGGAAACAGTCAGTCTTCAATTAACTACCATACTGGTAAGTCACAATTCGACAGTAGCTACCTGTTGCACAAACAACATGGAGTACCTGCCAGAGTGATAAGCCAGGAAAAGTAAGTGAAGGTAACAAGAGTAAATTGAAACATTTTAACCTTTTCCACGCCAAAGCATTTCTACCATGCCAACTTCAAAACCCCAGATCAGGTCCAACAATAAAAATCAAAACTCCTAGATACGGTCCATGGAATGTTGACCATGCCATCTTGAAAAACCCAGTTGTGGTCAGTGGCATGGTAGGCATGCCAATGAAGTTTCCTTCCAATTTTTTTCTATTTCTATCTGTTTTAAAGTCAATGAATCAAAGAAGTACTTATACCATTGGATTCGGCGCAGTATTTTCTATCAAATAACACCAAATTCACTCTTGTAAGAGATAGACACATGAAAAGTGTGAATTTCAATTAATTTTATCTTTTTATTGAAAATCTATAAAAAGAAAAAGGCTGCTAACAGCTGAAAGTTGTGAAGATTTGATACAAATACTTGATTTTAAGTTCCCATTTTTGTTTTCATGCAGTATTGAACACTATCTACTCCACAAGACCAAGTGGACATGTTTATGTTAATCTTGACATGTCTACTCACACCTTCAGGTTGTGGTTATGTACCGGGTTGAGATGAGATGGGACGAGTTGAGACAGGACATTATTTCTACAGTTTTGCATAACTTAAGTAAGGTTAACATGGGAGTGTTAGGTATTTTTTTCTAACCCTCTGTCCCGGCGGCCTTATTTAAAATTTATTTTTGTTTGCTTTGTAATTTGCTTGTTTATAATATCTAATATAAATGAAAAGTATAATATAAACGTGCGAACTCGAGATAAAAAGTAAAAAAAGAATCCAAATTGTACAAGAAACGAGGGGGGGGGAAATCAAAATTTCGAATTTCCCACCAACTTTACACAATCATGAAGGCTGTGTTAAGTTACCACATCATTTTCCACATGCCAAGAAAGGACGGGAATGGCCTATCTCAACCTGGTACATAACCACACCCTCATCCTGTTTGGATAATATATTTAAAGTTACAAGCACCAATAACTTACATTTTGACGCCTAGCTGTTCATGAACGCCATCCTTGAATGAATGCAATAAATATTACAAGTTAAAACTATTTACATTACAACATGTAATTTAGAGTATTTAACCTATTACCTACCCTATTTAATAAAATATGAAAAATGGTAAAGGTGGGCAATTTGAGTAGCGAAAGTAGTAGCTGTTCTTTTCCTTGAATGAATGCAATAAATATTACAAGTTAAAACTATTTACATTACAACATGTAATTTAGAGTAATTAACCTATTACCTACCCTAATATAATATGAAAAATAGTAAAGGTGGGCAATTTGAGTAGCGAAAGTAGTAGCTGTTCTTAATCTGTATAATACGTACGAAACGACCCACAAAAACATTCCAAAATACATGAAAAGCTAACCAGAACATTCCAATTTAAAAGAGCTTGGACTTTTTTTTCTTGGTTGTTTTACCTTTGGTATATTATAGTGAGTGTAAGAAGTTAGCAGTCTTCATAAAGTAATCTCATCGTAAAAAAAGACGCAAATGTATGCATCCACTTTCATCATTCTAGTAATTTTAAGAAATGAAAATAAGGGTGATCTTCATCACTACGGAGAGAGAAAAATGCTGGTTTGAACTGTAAAACTACAAGTAGGTAATTCTAAAGGCAGTCAAAAGATTTTTATAGGCAATAAAGAGGTCTCTATCAATAGTAGAGAAAGTACTGTTATTGTATCTAGCCTTAAAGAAAAACCGAAGTACACTAGGAATTAGTGAATGACCACCTTGACGAAAAAGTAAATAAATAAGTAGGTATTAAGTAAAACGAATGCCTTTATCAAGAATGAAACTTAAAATAAAATATTTGGCAGTTCTAGTATTACTATGTCAACATCGTTTAAGGATTTTAATGTCACAGTCTAAGTGAAAGAGATGTGGGTATTAATATTATAAAAAAAATAAGACCGTCTCCAAATTGTACACAATGGCACAGGAAGGTAGTGTTCATAATACTGTCCTCTGAGGAGCCCTGTGAAATATAGGTATGTATGTACAAGAAAACCTTATAACAAGCCTACTTACACATTACACAAGTCTGGTATATTGAGAGTCATATTCATATTTTATTGACCAATAAGAGCATTCTCTGCAGGAGGAAAACGTACTTTTCTCTGACTGATTAATAAAATATTGCAAAGTAGGCTGGTGTAATTACCACCTAGTGTAATTAGGCCTTATAGGTATTTACTTGCATTCCCTCCTTCTGGATTTTGAAGATATTTTTCAAAAGATATAAAATTTCAGTGCCTCATCTTTTGCCCTTTTGATAACTTTTTTCCAGTCTCCTGGAAAAAAGATCCAAATGAAGTTATACCTTTAAAAAAATAACCACTCGTTTAGAAATGGTCTCTTTACATGACAGTTTACCCACCAGAGTCTTACTATCTTTCTTCCGCGGTTTTTGTTTCAAGGTGCAGCAGGATGAGTTATTTATTAATGAAAAATCAAACTAAATGGTAAACTTAATAATTGGATACATAATACAGAGGAAATTACTTTACAACACAAAAATGTACACAGTAAAATAATAATAAAACAACAGATTGGAGATCCGTAGTGTTTTCGTGTAGGTGCTCATTCAGCTATATTTGGGGGGTTTTAAGATCACTACAATAGACCATAAACATATGATAAATCTTGATTTTATAATATAAGATAAGATATTAAAATAGTGTCAGAAGAAAATTGTTTGTTACTTTAATAGAGAAATGTCAAGTTAAATTCACACTGATGTTGGATAAATCTTTATAGCTGTTGGCTAGTCCTTACTAATATTGATGTGGGTATGGTAAGTGAAACTTTAAAATTCAACAAGGCACCTACAGAACACTTTTCCGAAACCAATAAGAATGCACCTAACAAAATAAAACCATCTCTACACCCAAAAGACCCCATCCCTAGTTCAGTCAATGACAAGATAAGAGTAACAAGTACTGAAGAATGTAGTGTGAGGTAGGTACATCTGTTGTGAACATGAGGAGGTGGTGGTGTCTACTTGCTGTAAGCAATGGCATCGGGTACCCCATTTACAGTCTTGGATTTAAGAACGTCATCTTCATAGATCATCACAGTTTCATTGCCATTCTCTTTCACTCTGAAAAAGAAAAGAAAGAGAAATTTGTAAGCACCAATACATAGATTCGTCTGTACTAAAATAATATTCTAATATCCTTCTTCATCACCTTTTTCCACTCAAGTGGGGTCGGCAATTCTAACCCAATGATGAATAAAAGCATTCTCCAGAAAGATAATTATTATCCCTGAAAATTAAGTTATAAGATTTCTTTCAATGAACTCTTCTTATGGGCAAGTACATAATACTCATAATAGTCTTTGCCAAGAGACTGACGTAGGTAGTTTGCAAATTTCACATAGGTACTTGAGTACTTAGCCCATACCTTCGTCAAAGCGAATTTTGGAGTCCAAATAAGTGGTAAGGAAGCAGTACCTCTATATTGAAGGATTAATGAGATAAACTAGGATAAAAAATTACAACCATTAATGTCGTTACAAGAGCTTGCAATATGGTGAATATGGCCGATGGGGAAGAAAAGAAAACTATGGACTCAAACAAGGGGACAAGGAAAAGTATTCACTAAAAGTAACATCAATGAAGGTAACCGATTAACATATTAAAAGAAAACTTACCCATTATGTTGATCAATCAGTACATAAAATATGTTAAAATGGCTCATAATAAATGGAAAATATTCAATTTTTTAATAATTTAAAAGATAAAAAACGCTTCAAACTCTAATGTACTCCAGAGAAATCGAAATCAAAATGGACGACAGTGAGAAATGTTTGGCGTTTGGCTAGGCCGTTTTGTTCAAGAACAAGAGGAGAAGGAGGGAGAGAGAAAGTAGGGGTGGTATAAGGTTTCTAGAATCTGGAATTTGAATGTAGGTATACTCACGATGCTATTGGCAACAGTGTATTAACACATTGGAGTCCGGGTTCGGTTTCAAGTGTTCAAAGTTCTTTCGCTATTACAGCTTTGTGCTTAAAAATTGCAGTTAATTGTGCCAGTCTGCCTTGTAAGCGCTAGGCTGAGGGGGTTCGATTCCCGCCCGGGGCGGACTTTGTCCTAAACAGATAAGATTTGTTCTAGGACCAGCTAGCTTTCTCCCATCCTGTACCTGTTCTCTTGACTTCGGAATGGTAAGACCTCCGTTGTTACAATTTCGAACTCTATGAAACCCCTAATTAAGAAAACTGTTAGAAAAGAAAGCTCATTTATACGAGAGGTTTTTAGTAGAAAATAAAACTGAAGAGTAAAGTGGCAGAAAGCTTCTGCACCAAACTGAGTACTCACTAAGAAGAGACGATATATGAAAGGAACAAAACACTGGCCAGGCCACAGAAAATCAGCTATAAATTGCAACATCATAAGAAAACTGTTAGAAAAGAAAGCTCATTTATACGAGAGGTTTTTAGTAGAAAATAAAACTGAAGAGTAAAGTGGCAGAAAGCTTCTTCACCAAACTGAGTACTCACTAAGAAGAGACGATATATGATAGAGAGAAGAGATGATTTTATTGTGTAGGGATTAGAGATTATAAAAATAGTGGTCGGTATACCTACGAAAAGAACCAAAAGAGAAAATGTTTGTACAGAGTAAGTAAGATAATAACGTTGGGAACTCAAAGAGTGATGGGCAAACACACCTGTCACACCTTAGGGACATTTTAGTGAGGTTTAGGGCGGGGGAGAAAGAATTTCAACCAGAAAACTAACTACTGTGAAAATCCAATTCCAGTACCTATTGTTTCTCGTAAATTTCTACTACAACACTACAACGTCTGATATTGTGCCGTGTAAGTAATTGTAATATTGTAAACGATTTTTGAATGCTGTCACTTCGATTCAAAACGTAAAGCCTGGCCAGTGTTTTGTTCCTTTTCGTATCTACCTATATGTTCAGTATTTTGTACTTGTATTTTCGCATTTTTTGCTTATTGTTCAATTAATTTGTCGAAAATTTGATTTCGATATCTAAATAACATTTGATGTGAATTGTCGCTGTCTAACTTACTGTTAGTTGAATAGGTAAACTTTCTGAATTTCTTGACAAATTCCCTATATATTTTCATTTCCTGAGATCTCGATTCACGCTGCGTAGCATATTTGTTTTGAACTTTTGAACGATAGGTAGTGACAGGATGCTTATGACCAAGGCTTTAATATTCCTTACCTTGATCTTTTCACTTTCTCAAGTTTGGTAAATTTATCCTTGATATTATTTTCTACGTGTTTCAAGTTTTCTAACAAATCATCAATGAAAATGCTCGAACCATCGGCAAGTTATTAACTTTGTTACCAAAAAAGCTTTTTCGTGTACAAAATCTTCCAAAAGATTATGTTATTTCTAAGCAGAAGTTTGTTTCAAAAGGTAGCATGTATTGTACATTAATGTGTATAAAGTATGGCTTCGATCACCGAGGCTAAAACACAAACTGTTTTTGCTGTCTACTTTAGCTTTTTTCAGTTCCTTACTGAAAGCTTTTTTCAACTACTTGCATGTATGTTACAAGAGCTCTTTGTATTTCCTAATACCTATTGAACATGTATGAAATTATGAACCATAAAGACATAACTATGAATTAATAATTAAAGTAGGTACTAAGATGAACTAGCTCTGCCAAGTAGATTGGCTGAATAAACTTTTTGGCCGGTAGGGAACATGATACGGTCACTTTAACCCCGGTTAATAACCTCAGTATGAGATGGTGTTCCCCTGGTACTTTAGGTAGAATGTACATCAAATACAACATACTTACTATGTGGGGGGAGGGAGAATGCTTTTATTCATCATTGGGTTAGAATTGCCGACCCCACTCTTATGTGGGGGGGAGGGAGAATGCTTTTATTCATCATTGGGTTAGAATTGCCGACCCCACTTGAGTGGAAAAAGGTGATGAAGAAGGATATTAGAATATTATTTTAGTACAGACGAATCTATGTATTGGTGCTTATACCTTTAAAAAAAATAACCACTCGTTTAGAAAGGGTCTCTTTACATGACAGTTTACCCACCAGAGTCTTACTATCTTTCTTCCGCGTTTTTTGTTTCAAGGTGCAGCAGGATGAGTTATTTATTAATGAAAAATCAAACTAAATGGTAAACTTAATAATTGGATACATAATACAGAGGAAATTACTTTACAACACAAAAATGTACACAGTAAAATAATAATAAAACAACAGATTGGAGATCCGTAGTGTTTTCGTGTAGGTGCTCATTCAGCTATATTTGGGGGTTTTTAAGATCACTACAATAGACCATAAACATATGATAAATCTTGATTTTATAATATAAGATATGGTGCTCATTCAGCTATATTTGGGGGGTTTTAAGATCACTACAATAGACCATAAACATATGATAAATCTTGATTTTATAATATAAGATATTAAAATAGTGTCAGAAGAAAATTGTGTTACTTTAATAGAGAAATGTCAAGTTAAATTCACACTGATGTTGGATAAATCTTTATAGCTGTTGTCAAATATAAATGAAAAGATCTAGTCCTTACTAATATTGATGTGGGCGTGCTCATTCAGCTATATTTGGGGGTTTTTAAGATCACTACAATAGACCATAAACATATGATAAATCTTGATTTTATAATATAAGATAAGATATTAAAATAGTGTCAGAAGAAAATTGTTTGTTACTTTAATAGAGAAATGTCAAGTTAAATTCACACTGATGTTGGATAAATCTTTATAGCTGTTGGCTAGTCCTTACTAATATTGATGTGGGTGACAAATTAATTGAACAATAAGCAAAAAATGCGAAAATACAAGTACAAAATACTGAACATATAGGTAGATACGAAAAGGAACAATCTAATATCCTTCTTCATCACCTTTTTCCACTCAAGTGGGGTCGGCAATTCTAACCCAATGATGAATAAAAGCATTCTCCCTCCCCCCCACATAAAAGCATTCTCCCTCCCCCCACATAGTAAGTATGTTGTATTTGATACACATGGCCTTTAAGTACTTGGGTCCAAAATCAGACAAAGTTGAAGTCAAAGCTAAAAAATCTATAGAAAACAAACACAAAAGATGTGTCTTTAAATCCTGTTGGAAGTACGAGTAGGTAGTTCTCTATATTTACAGCTAGGCAACTGTCGACCGATGCACATGGCCTTTAAGTACTTGGGTCCAAAATCAGACAAAGTTGAAGTCAAAGCTAAAAAATCTATAGAAAACAAACACAAAAGATGTGGCTTTAAATCCTGTTGGAAGTACGAGTAGGTAGTTCTCTATATTTACAGCTAGGCAACTGTCGACCGATTTACTTAACATTTTATTTTAAATGATCTAAAAACGATTCAAAAACACACATAAAACACGACACACGGAAAACAACGCCGAAGAAAGAAGCAGATAAACTCAGCGTACCGAAAAATCGAAAGAATGGGGTGTCCGAAAAGATATTTCGGAATACGAATCTGGGTACTCGCGTGCGATCATACTTGTCGTATTTATCGTACTTGTCTGAGGACGCCCTGTCGTACTTGCTCCCGTACGATGGAGTGAAACTATGGTGGTGGTAATGGTGATTGTTACTATAGTTATGATTATGACTCGCAAAGTGGTGCTTTTCTTTTTGATTGTCGAAGATTTTGCGTTTGCTTTCTAGAAAACGAAAGAAAAATTGGTAGTGGTGAAGGTTTGTAGGACGAGTTGGGTTTGAGGACTAAGGTTTTGAGAGCAGCGCCAAATAGTATACCTACAGGAACTTGGAAGGAAATATTGCAGTAAAGATTAATATGTGATTATACCTAGAGGAAAAGAGAAGAAAATGTGTTTAATAAAATTAGGAGGCTGATACAATGGTCAAAGAGTACTGATAGGATCGTTATCATTACTTGAAGTTGAGGAGTACATGGAAACTTAACAAATGATCCACATTTCAAAATGTGTAATGCTTGTGGTATGTTTCGGAATCTGGGAAAAAAATCGCTCAAGAGTTGAAATTTAGCACATATTAAGTCAACATTTGTTTTTTTTTTTAAAAAAAAAGTACCTACCTAGGTACTTGGAAAAAAAAATGAGAGGTTTGATTATAATCATTGTGTGAGAACACAGATTGTTTGGGAAACAAATAAATATATGCATAGGTATTTAAAATTTTCATGAATAAGCTCTCATTCTGGGGAGGGAAAACTCCGTGGTTAGCACGAGAAGTAACTCGTGACTTTGAGCTTAAACAGAACTATTTACAGAGAATTTCATTCAAGGGACATCGTTGGTAAATCGGATGAACTTGGTAGGATGGTGCAAAGCGTGTGCATAAAGCAGATGTGTCACCAAGTCAAAATGGCAATGAAAACTTGTTTCCGCAAATAAACAAAATGTGTTGCATAGGTCAATCTTTGGGGGAGGGGGGGAGCAAACTTATCAACCAAATCTCACATCTGCTGAAACTAAATTTAAACACACGGATTTGTCCCCCCTGCACTCAGGTTATTTATGTGTCATTAATTAATGAGCACTCCCAGCGAGCAAATTTGAAAAGAGTTACAGTAATTATGCAACCAAATGAGTCTTATTTGTCTTGTACCGAGAAAATCTCGTGATTTTCTGGCGTGAAAATTGAAATTTTTATTTAAAAAGACTACATGGATTGAAATAATTTTTCTTTCCCAGTCACAAGACACTCGGAACGCCAGTGTTTATTCAAACTCATACAATCATATTTTGGCAGATATCTTTAAAATATTTTCAACCAGTTTCGAGCCTTATACGGCGTTTCCTTCAAACAAGAAAAAATGGATGTCCCGACGTAAGCCTTTGAATCGTTCGATGTATAGTACAGGATATTTTACATTTCGCCGCGTCATGTCAGCCTAATGTGAATGAGCCTTTCAGCCTTTATAAGGTTTTTTTTTTCTACTTCGGAACTTTCAGAATATCGATAACGTGTCCGTCGTCTTCTCTTTCTAAGCTTTCCTAGTCGGTATATTCAATATTGCCAAACTTGGCTAAAAAAATCGAGCGATCGAAATTTTGCTTAGCTATCCAATATTTCCTCATTACAGGAAAAAACAGAGGTAATAGAAAGTAAAATCACTATACGTTATGGTAAAATGTCTCGCGTATTTTTAGATTCTATGTAAGAGATGAGAGCAGTAGTAGACCACGTGGTGCCTTCTTATATTTACGTTAATGTTCTCTGAATCCCTGTGAGATAAACGGAGGTCCACATTATATGCTCTGATAATTAGGAGATTGCGGCGTTCACTCGTAAGCAAGAGAGATTTTCGTTAGACGAGAGTACTTACAACTCCATCATTTTAATAATTTTACACAGGATTTTCCTGTGGTGACCCGAATGGTCAAAACTTGTGAGAGATTATTGTGTTTTAAAAAAGATGAACTAATCCTTGATAGAATGTGTATTAGTTAGAAAAAAAAGTTGATAAAATCCTTCCGGGTTAATTAAACAACTACAAAAAAAAAGTTCATTTTGAAGTAGATGGTTGAAAATGTTCAAATTATGTGATGGGTTTGCTTTTAATTCAAATTCTTTGAAAAATACCAGAGGTAGGATTAGTCTTGACAGATAAAACTAGTGTTAGTATTAGTACAGAGTTAAACAAGCCTATTGAAAAATTTCCAGGGTTATATTTTATGGTTCACACAAGAGGCACACATGGCCTAAATGTTGCATGCCCTAAGGACAGGGTGCTTTTTTAAAAACATACACCTAAAGCACTCATGTTTTTCCATTGGTCACAAATACCTATAAGGCGCTTTTTTTTGGATTAGCTGTAGAAGGTGTAAGTCTTTTTTCATATTTAAAATCAGTTTGTCCGAGTTGTTAATCTGATAATGCTGCGATAAAAAAACACTACGTCAATGCATGATGCTAATTTCTCTCAATGTAAAATGGAACAATATCTCCGTTGCGATCATTTGTGTGATGTTCATGTTCATTCAATTTAGAGTCTGAACGTTAATTTTTTTGGCACTCATTTCCACAATCTCACCTTAGCCAAATTACGAGGGTTATCAAATGGAAAGGTACTGCAATATGGGTCAGTGTGTAATGTGGCCACATATGCTGGAGGAAAATTCATTGTTGGATTATCAAGGACAAATTCGATTTTCCCGTCGTAGGATCTGTGGAAATTACCAAGTTTTTTGTTTATAAAAAATCCTCAAAATCAGCGACGGTACATGAATAATTTATATTTCTCTGCGTTCGATTCTTTATGGCACAGTCGACCAACCGGTTATTTGGAACTTTCAAGGAGACAAACCCTCCATGGAAAATGATAAACACACGCCCAAGATAAGTCACTTGCGAATGGTGAAACTTTTAGAACTGTCCGACTTACAGTTGAGAAGTTGCGGGTTCGAATACCTACGTATTCTGCAAATGTAATAGAAAGTTGTGTGATGTTCACACCAGATTTTTTTATATAGGTTACATTCCACTATGGTGAAGAAGAAATCCGTGTCGTTCGAGCCTACTCAGAGTTTCGAAATTCCAAGACTGAATAATCCTCAGGTTCTTGATTCTGTTCCTCCTATTCAGGTTCCTGATCCTGTTCCGATTATTCCTGATCCTGCTGTTCCTATTATTCCTCAGCCTAGCTGTTCACCAAGACAAGATCCACCAGATTCTCCAGTCAGAAATCCTTAAGGCATGGCCGTTCATGTCACTCATCCATTTAGTGGTCTTTCTCGGCGTAGCTTAACAAAAACGAACCGGAAAATAGCATAAGTTGACAAAGTTTCATAGCAATCAGATGAGCGGTTTGACCAGGCATAAAGTTCGAACAAACCAATAAGTTGACAAAGTTTCATAGCAATCAGATGAGCGGTTTGACCAGGCATAAAGTTCGAACAAACACACATTCTCCTTTTTTTTTTAACAAATATTCATTTTTATATATTAGACAACTTAGAAATGCAATCTTGTTTCTCCGCGACTGA
>NW_007381467.1:11431-13140 GCF_000475195.1 Diaphorina citri | reverse complement strand
GACGCCTTTTTTTTTTTTTTTTTTTTTTTTTTTTTTTTTTTTTTTTTTCACCGCTCCATAGGTAGTGTTACTTTTGTAGAACTGAACAGGTCAAGAACAGAGGTACAAAAGAAATTCTCTCACTACATTTTGGGCTTGATAGACTTTCAAAAGCCCCTTTTCTGCCCGAGTTCCTACTTTTTCGTCACCCTATTAGTTACCTTCGTAGAACTTGGAAGGTAGGCACAACGTACGAAATGTCTGGCTGGGGGACGTTAAACAGGGAGTAGACCAGCTTAGTCTGACTGGGGGACTTTAAACAGGGAGTATACCAGCCTTAAAATCCCTTGCTAAAAGCAGTGACCACTGTTATTATAGGGTTAGGTTAAATGCAAGAAGGAGTTTTCACAATTAGAGCCGTGATTAGTGTTATTATAGGGTTAGATTAAATACAAAAAGGAGCTTTTCTTTTCCATGGACGTGACTTCTGCATTACCCAATTTCAATAGATATGAGACTGTAGAGCCGTAACCAGAACCAACTTTGCACCACCCAAAACCAACAGTCCAATTCTGCCGAAGAAAGCCTTCATGAAAAAGTTGAGATGGAAAAAACACCTGTACAAGAGCATTTTCTCCCGTAATTATATGACTGATTCAGATGAAGGTTTTCTTTTGCAAAATTGTCCTTGATGTGACTACTTATTTAATAGCCGAGAGATTCTTACCTGACAAGAAGATTTAAATGACAATCAAAACCAATTAACCTGTACTTTCGTACCTTCCCCTAATGAATTAGGTATATCAACCCTGTGATTAAAATGAGATATGAACCTTCCCTAATAGTTTAGAGCTGGTTTTTCACTGGGAGGTATGGAAGAGTACTTTATAAAATTGTAGTTGTACCTAGGTAGCTATGAGTTAATTGATTTTGACCGTTTTTCAGAACTATTTGACCATTACTTCGCTATCTTCACATCGACAGTTCTGTGCTATCAAGCCCCCGCCCCCGAACAATATTCGGGTAAGTATTAGCATCAAATAGAGCAGCTCAACCTTTTTTCGTTCGCGTACTTACCCCTTGAGTACCCGGATTTAATCCTACGAATCCCCGTCATCATCATAATGATTACCGGGTACTCATACCTAGGTTGATGTGTACCATTACTACTGAGTTTTGAACACATTCAGTAGGTACCTTTTTAAGAAGAAGAAGAAAGTTCCCTATTGCTAAATTTCCAATGCTAAATTCCCAACCTCTAGGTAGGTAGGTACCTATACCTTACCTACATCCGTCTGTCTGTGTATATTTAGCCAGATAGTCACACATTAGTTCTGCCTGGTATCCTATCAGTAATAATTACTGTTCATTATCATGCAAATCAGAATGGAAATCTGACAATTTGACACCTATTGAAACCCCTCATCAGTAGAGTAGCTTCTGCCTATTACAATACCTACTTGTTATGCTACTATGGAGCAGTTGCAAATGGGTAAAAATTATTTTAAATAAATGGTCGATTCCTATGTAAAAAGTTGGGAAAAATCCAAATCTGAAGTCAAAACTCCGAAAAAATAAATGTAAAAGGTCTAAAACTCAATTTTTAATTTCTTTCTAATGAAAGAGTTCAAAGATGTGTGACGTCAGACTTTCCGCAGTTGTTTTTTCGTCCGCTAGGTAGCGCCAGTATGCAAGCACGCTTGCGGAGGAGCAGAAAGAAATGTGCAGAA
>NW_007381467.1:0-11057 GCF_000475195.1 Diaphorina citri | reverse complement strand
AGTTTAGGTGTTGTTATTGATAGGTGCCTACTTGGAAATGTACTTTATTGACCAGGAAGAACTCAGTATTCTCAGAGCTAGGGATACTAATGGCACTAAAATGATACTAATGAGAGAGTTTAGAGGTAATACCTGTACCATCCAAAGCAACTTTACCTCAGAGATACGTGACCGCGTGTCCAAAAAGACCAGAATAATGATGCAAAGATGTGTATAGGTAAAACGAATAGGTAAGTTATAGGTAACAGTGATACCTAGGTATAGAACTATTAGGTGTGTAAGTGATAACTAGGTAACTGTTGGGTGTATAATAATAAACCATTGAGTAGGTACCACTCAGCCAGGTGGTAAGTATAGGGTACCTATGCCGTTAAACAGGATGTTTGGAAAGTTGAAATAATATAGGTATAGGTAATTGAAGAAACGAAGTCATTTCCAAGTTTTGTAGACAGGCAGAATAAAGTTACGTGCTCAGGAGAGTCGAATTTCCTTTCGCAACTTTCAGGTGGTACTGGCGGGAGAAATAAGAGATGAAAACTACATTGGTAAGAAAGAGGCACAACCATGAACATTGCGAAAAGGAATACGCGTATGGTCACCCATACAGATACCAAGTTACCAACCACACATAACGTTGCTTTACTTTAGTGTTTTACAGGGAACCAAGGCTATGACTATCAGGTATCAACTTTAACTTCATTGCTATTAAGTATCAACATTAAATTCAATTACTTTACTTAGAGGGGTTTTTTTAGGTGTATATTTAGCTTCACAACTTTCTGGGCATCCTATACAAAGGTCAACTTGGACTTATCATTACTTTCCACAACAAGGTATCGAACTTGTAATCTCATTAGAGAGCCTTTCAGTACTCTTCCCCACCTTTGTACAGTGGTTTGGATGCTCGCCTGGTAATCAGGAGGGCGTGGGTTTGAATGCCGGTTGATGAAATTTCGCCCTCAGAGTAAATTTTGGTGCAAAATAGTCCCTCTGGTGAGAAGATAATCAAATTACTGTCTAAATTTAACCTCGAAGTGAGACCCAGCCAGCCTAGTTAGCTTGGAGGGTAGAGCGCCTACCTTGTAAGCCCTAGTTCGCCAGTTCGATTCCCACCCAGAACGAACTTTGTCCTAAACAAGGTTCGTCCTTCGTCCTTGGAACTGCTGGCTATCCTCTTCTCTCTCAGATTTCGGGACGATAAGACCTTCGCTATTACCTACAGTTCCTTCTATCAAACCTCTTCAAAAAGAATCGTTCTCGGAACGCCTGGCTTTCTCCTATCCTGTCCTCCTTCTCTCTTCGATTCTCTACGGTCCTAAACAAGGTTCGTCCTTCGTCCTTGGAACTGCTGGCTATCCTCTTCTCTCTCAGATTTCGGGACGATAAGACCTTCGCTATTACAGTTCCTTCTATCAAACCTCTTCAAAAAGAATCGTTCTCGGAACGGCTGGCTTTCTCCTATCCTGTCCTCCTTCTCTCTTCGATTCTCTACGACCCTGAAATCCTATAGGTAAATAATAGCCATGAACAAAGCAAGGAATTACAGGGGTGGAACGTAAGGGAGGGGCAGGAGAGGGGGACTTAACAACGTCAAAGTCGTAAAAAAAAAGAGAAAAAACATTGAATTCTTTTTATTTGAATTCTTGTTTGCAAAGATCATCGTAGGGTAATGCATATGATGTGTTCAATGAGAGTTCACTTTGTTAGAGTCAGGGCCGGATACAGGGAGGGGGGGTGAATTCGGTCCTTCCGGGCCCGAGCTTGTCAAGGGGCCCGGAACGGCAAAAGGGGTCTAGGGTTTGATCTGTTGGGCTGCGTGCTCAAGGTTCATGTTTTTATTTAACACATATGAGTTGTTTAACAAAAACAACAACATAAGAAAGTGGCTCTATCTTCGATTCTTAATGTGCTTTACGATGATGCAAGGTAAACATTGGGCCCTACTTCAATACCCTTCTTTGTAACAGTAGCTAGCCTGGTTAGCTTGAAGGGTAGCCCTTCTGGCTTGCAAGGACTAGGTCGCGGGTTCGATTTCCGCCCGGGGTGGACTTTATCCTTAACAGGTAAGGTTTGTTCTCGGAACGGCTGGTTTCCTCCTATCCTGTCTTCCTTCTCTCCTCACTTTTGGACGATAAGACCTCCGCAGTTACAGTTAAACAGTTTCCTATCATACCTCTGGGAAAGAAAAATCTTTTTAAGAACCAAATTGTTAGAGCTCTCCCCGGGGCCCATTTAGGCTGTGGCCTGTGGCCGGCCCGGGTTAGCTGTTGTTGTTGTTTTATTTTCGATCTCTTTACGAGTTTCTCACATCATTTGAAACATGTGTGTACTTCTCTTGTTAGTTTTTTGTTCTCTTTATGCTCATACTCGTACTTTATCTCCAACTACTCTTTAATATGCTTCTCATACCTATACTTTATCTCCAATAGAGCAGTTGCGCTGTCTACACTATGTCCAACCAAAGAAGGGAGTTTTTTTTTCGCAAGAGGTACCATTTTACATAATTTGGCATGGGCGTATTTTCCCCCGAATTCTTTTTGAGGGGATGCTTATAAACTCATATAGAAAATGCCGATCGACTGGTGGTCTTAAAATCCACAGCTTGAACAATCACTATCTACAGTATCTATACGAGTATTTCCGATGAGTGGTAGGTAGGTAAGTAGGGGAAGTGAGAAAAAGAAAACATCGTATTATACTGGGAAAGCGGTGTTTCCCCATCTTCCATTGAGACACACGCCACTGATAGGTACCTACTTCCATGTGTTATACTTATTCTTATGTGTTGGAGTGTTGTCTATTGAAGATAATGAAGTAAATTTTACAACATTGTAACAGAGTGTGAACAGATGAGCTCATAAAAAAAAACAGCTCAGAAAACAAGATCGAGAAATTTTTTGATGAGATCTGCGCTGAGAAGAAATTCGTAAAATAAATAAGCCATTAGCGCTAGATTGGACCACGCGTCTATCAGAAATGCAGAACAATATTTACTTGAAAAACAAAACGTATTTTAACGCCAGAGTTTTTTAGATAAATAAAATTGATAATTAGAAAACAACAGCTCAGAAAACAACAAATCGGAAAACAAGATTGAGAAATTTTATTAGATAGGTACCTCCTTTTTACTTTCCTTATCCTATAGGAAGGAAAAGACGTTTGATAGAGGGAACTGTAACGGCTAAGGTCTTATCTTCCCGAAAGTGAGGAGAGTAGGAAGGACAGAATAGGAGAAATCCAGCCGATCCGAGGACAAACCTTATCAGCTTATCTGTTTAGGATTTAGGATAAAGTTGTATCGATGTATGATCACAAAAACCCCAGAAAGAACCCTATCTATTTAGGATTGTATTCCAGGCGATTCTCCGGGCGGAAATCGAACCCGCGCTATAAGCGCTTACAAGGCAGACGCGTTACCCTCCAAGCTAACTAGGCTGACTGTATTTTCTGATTTTCTTTCCCTTTAAATAGATTCATATTAGACACCCAAAATAGATAAATTAATGTTTACCCTATTTTATGTGACTATGGTTGTTTCTTAAGGATTTTCCGCCTGAAAAAGTCTACGAGAGAGGCGAAAAATAATTTGAACAATAAAATATTGTATTTTTGTAATATTTTCGTACTGGTTTGATACTTCAGCCAGTCCGATTTCACCATTCGAAGGTTCATTCTCCATTGGGATTTGATTTTGAATCCACAAATAAATTTGCTCTCATTTTGTATCAGATTTGTCTTCTAATTATTATAATTTTCTTTTCCTTGTTCCAGGAACCAGAGGAAATGGCCCGTTATGGAACCGGTTCACACACCCCAGTCCCCAGTTCGAGGCCACACCGAGTTCCATTTTGGCGCACGTGGGCCAAAATGTGACCCTTCCCTGTCGGGTGCGAAACCTAGTTGAACAAACAGTGAGTTTTTTTTTCTTCTGATTTTTAGCTAAATATGTTGTCACTCTCTTATAACTTGTGTATATCTTTTGAAATGGTTTGATAGAGGAAAATCAAAGAGAGAAGGAGGATAGGATAGGAACGGCCAGCCGTTCCGAGAACGAGCACGCCCCAGGTGGGAATGGAACTCCCGACTCAGCCCTTACAAGAAATTATTCTTACAAACTTCCTCGGTGCATCGCCAGCCTGGTTAGCTTGGCTTGGAGAGCAGTACAGGCGCTTTGTAAGGGGTCGATTCCGTGTTAGGGGCGGACTTTATCTTAAACAGAAAGGCTGGCTTTCTCTCCTGTCTTCTTTCTCTTGTGGCGCTCACAACAACACTCAACACTCAAATATAATCTTACATAGAATACAACCCAGGTTCTCGTTTCTCCACAATTTCCATCTCTGAACTTCTGAAGTATAAATAACACTTCCAAATTCCTTGGCCAGAGCTATGTCTAACTGATGAGTTCAAATAAGAACGAAACGCGTCTTAGGCCGCTCTCAGGTGTTGGCTAAACTCTCTTCGCTTTAGGGACGATAATACCTTGTTGGTATATAATCACAGTCCTCTCTCTGCTTCTCTGCTGGGATTTGAACCGCGTACCCTCGGTCAAAAATCCACTAGCTGGGACTTACTGGTGGGCAAATTTTGGTTCGTCGCCAGCAGGTGACATTCGAGCGAAGTTTGTGTGACGAGAATTGGAAATAAACTCCGCGCCCTGAGAATAGAAGAGGAAAGAATTATTTCAAACGAATCACTGTAAAATTCGACAGAGGGAGAGAGAAAGATAGGCAGAGAGAGAGAGAGAGAGAGAAGGAGATTGGGAGAGAGTGTGTGTAAGAGAGAGAAAGAGAGAGCATGTGTGTGTGAGAGAGAGAAAAAAATATAGGCAGAGAGAGAGGGGGGAGAGTGTGTGTGTGAGAGAGAGAGAGGGAGGGGGTAGGGAGAGAGAGAGAGAGGGCACAACGTCGAAATACCTCGCTAAGGTAAAAATAGACGATATTTCGCATCGTATTATATACACATAGGTACGTAGGTAGGGAAATACATATGTAATTATGTACTGATACATATGTATAAGTTAAGTACCTATACTCCTATACATTATAACTATGTATGTAGAAGGCATACTTCATATATGTATGTAGGAATAGGTAGGTAACATACGTATTGCCTATTATAGGTACAATATCTGACAGGGCTCTGTATGTAAGCAAGTGTAAGCGTAACGTAAAATAGAAACCCTCCAAGATAACTTCCCGAGTGTTTTTCACAAGAACTAAATTTGTTCGGAAATCTGGCCACATCCACCAATAACAATGTAATTTTGTAATCTTTATTTGGGAATTTTATCACATCCACCAATAACCATCTCATTTTGGAATCTTTGTTTGGGAATTAATTAGTCATTAATAACAATCTAATTTGGTGGGAATTTTGACACATCCACCAAAGATTGTAATCTTTATTTGGGAATTTTGACACATCCACCAATAACCATCTCATTTTGGAATCTTTGTTTGGGAATTAATATTAGTCACCAATAACAATCTAATTTGGTGGGAATTTTGACACATCCACCAAAGCTTACCTAGTGTTTCTCACAAGAACTAAATTTGTTCGGAAATCTGGCCACATCCACCAATAACAATGTAATTTTGTAATCTTTATTTGGGAATTTTATCACATCCACCAATAACCATCTCATTTTGGAATCTTTGTTTGGGAATTATCTACTTACCTTACGATGTTTTGAAACAATGTCAAGAAAGCAAATGTGTTCATTAGAAAATTTCGAGCAATTATTTGGTTAAGAGATTTGTAAATAACCTATTGTATTGTAATACGCAGATGAACATGTATAAGGTATAAGTACGTAATACAAATACAAACAACGAAACAACACACACATAGTGAGACTACAGTTGTAAATATATCATAATTATGTATATTGTATAACCTGCATAGTTAACCAAATATTGTAATCTTTATTTGGGAATTTTGACACATCCGCCAATAACCATCTCATTTTGTAATCTTCATTGGGAATTTTGACACATCCACCAAATATTGTAATCTTTATTTGGGAATTTTGACACATCCGCCAATAACCATCTCATTTTGTAATCTTCATTGGGAATTTTGACACAATCTTAATTCAAGAATTTTCGATCTAATAAATAATTTATAGGAGAGAATTGAAGAACCAAATACCTACCATTTCGGCGAAGATTCGTCAGTTATTCACAGCAAAAAGAGCTTCAAAATCGTGCTAGGAAATATGACAGAAACTTTTTCCCATGGATAATAGAGGTTCGAATAAAATAGGGACCTACTATTAAAGATGTCTCGAATCAAATAGATAGGCACTAAATTAAGTGGCGTCTGGAATTAAGTAGATACTAAATTAATCTTACTGATTCATCCTAGAGTTCCCAGAAATCAATATGTATTCTGACTCACAAGCTTAGAGAATAATTTCTAATTCTAATAGGAAACATTTAATATTCTAATTTATCTGTGTCGTTATGTTTGTCAGAGAGTCAGGGACGTTTTTAGCCAAGCTGTGGGGAGAGAGAGAGAACGGGCCCTGAATGAGATTTTCTCACCTTATATTGACATGGTTTGGCCCATATTGTCCCTAAAGCGAAAAGAGAAAAAAAAGGACAGTATATATATAATTATGTAGATAGTCAGCCGTTCCGAGAACGAACCTTACCTTTTTAGGGTAAGGGAACCGAGTGGGAATCGACTTATCGACCTAGTGTTTACCAACCAGAAGCGCTACCCTCCAAGATAACTAGGCTGGTAAATAATTGGCCCTAAAAATCAGCCCTAGTCCGACAAAAATAAGGCAAAAATACCTCTGGCCTCGTTCAAACCAACTTCTGCAGGCCCAAAACCAAGCCCCAAAACCCGACTTAGTCCGATAAAAATTGCCAAAAAAAGGCCCTGGCCTCGATTTTTGTCTGACGGTTCGCATGTCAGTTTCGCCACACACGATGAAGTGGCGGAATGTTGTCACGTCAAAGAGTTGAGAGTCATCGGTTGTTACGGATCATAAACGATGAGAGACGATGAATTCGCTGAATCCGTTGATCTTTGCTGATTGAACTCTTTGTCCTTTGAAGGGAGGGGGGAGGTTTGGGAAGGAGGGGGAAGAAAGATGAAAATTGTTGATTCTTTTGAAGTTCTCTCTTTTAAACGAGATTCCCTTTGCTTTATTCGAGAATTTGAACCCGTCAGAAACAATTTCCAAAGCGATAAGTCAGTTTAATTTTCAACAATAAATAACAACAGGTACCTATAATCGATCTTTATTAAAGCTTATAGAGTTAGCTTTAGGTACTTGCATAACTTAAGTGTACAACATATACCTATGCAATATTAAAAGTTAAAATCTATTGGAAAGAATGTAATATTGACTTAAGCCAGCTGGTTTGGCAGATTATTGTATACTCGTACACCTGGTGTGATCTGGTACCAACTACCAACTGTTCCCTAGAGACCTGGAAACACTGAAGTTAAGCTCGGTCAAGAATGGTGCGTACTTGGGTGGGTGACCAATTGGCAAATACCAAATGTTGTTGGTCTTTTTTGGAGACGCATACTCAGGAGTCCGGGACCACAATCTAAGTTTTAACTTGGTTTAGGTTTAACTCTTGAATTAAGCAATCTGATTGCTTCATCCAAGAGTTAAACCTAAACTCAGTGGTCCTGGCCATTAACCAATTAATCCGGCTTGTCTGCTCCTTACTCATTAACCCTCCGGACCACATTTCTCCTTAACGAAGGCCTCCTTGTTTTATTTTCGGGGACAAAGTAGGATTGTCTGGTGGGATTTCCGGAATTCCATCAGTTTTTAATTTTTACGCAACGTATTCTTGCGACAGGAATTTATGTCTTGCTGTCTTATGTCTCAGCATGTCTGATAGAAATGTAATATATTCACTTTTTCACATAAGGTATATACAAGTACTCGATTTGAAATATTTTGATGATATGGCTCATACTATAAATCTGCCTAATGGATATTTTTTTGCGTAAGTAACTTTGAGGTTTTTTTCGGTCCGCTCCTTTTAGTTGCAGTGATCTATTAGGAATTAGTGCCGGGAACGTTAAACAGGGAGCAGTAGACCAGCTTAGTCTGACTTGGGGACTTTGAACAGGGAGTACCCTGCATTGCACAGGTTGAGTGCGAAGGGCATCCACTCGTAAAATTTGTAGCCAAAACCAAATGTCAGCCTAAAAGCAATCAAGGCTGATTGAAAGGCTGACGAAAAACGCCGACCCCGTCTGTACACGGGAAAAGGCAAGGAAGAAGAAAAAGAAGAAGAAGGTCAGAAACTGGTGCATTCAAGATGCTACGAGTATCGCCGCTGGTTATCGTCCTATTGTTCTTATGTTATACCTTTTACTATTACCAGTGAATTGTCCAAAAGCGCCAAAAAAACTCGTCAGGTCAACACTGATGGCTACTTTGATTTCATGGTTATCTATATCTGGCTCCTATCAAATCTTCATGGTTCTTTCTGGTACATCCTCTTTCTGGTACCTTTGAGGCGAGGTAATAAATTGTGTTTTTAAAGTTCCTGATTTTTTCAGACATGTTTATTTCTCGCTCTTCAATTTTATTGAAGGTAAGTCCATACGAGAGGAAATTAATGGCGGGCAATCTCTGCCACTTTCCAGTACTAGTTGGTGTGGAAATAGGGTACCTAATTACCTATGTAATGTATCTCGTATTTCAGGCAAACAGTTTTTACTTTTTTTTTTTAATATGGGGGATTGAGGCGAAAGCCGGCTGGTGCCCCCTTTCAATCGTTTCAGGCAAACCGTTTTTTTTTTTAATATGGGGGATTGAGGCGAAAGCCGGCAGGTGCCCCCTTTCAATCGCCCACCAGGAGTGGATTGAAAGACTAAAAAAAAGGTGATATATTATATATTAATGAACAATTTACTTTATTTTTATAGATAGGTATATAGTCATGACTCGATTTTTCTTGTGGACAAGCCTTAGATATCAATTTCCATCCAGTTATGGTTATTAGATTAAGAAATTTCATTGGGTCAGCCCCCGTGGGCTAACAAGCTAGGTTTTTAGTGTCGGTCTGAGACAACAGAGGACCTATAGTTTATACCTAGCTATAGTGATGATAAAGTCGTTTCAATGAAATCCGGTTAAGGCGGGAACCAAAAATCTTCACCTGAATGCTATAATTATCTTATTCACCAACCTCAGTGGCGCAGTGGTACGTTGGACTTCGGATCCAAAGGTTGGTGGTTCGAGTCCAAGTCAAGCCATAAAATTTATCAAGGTGTACGGTACGTATTTATTAGCGAACGAAATTTTTGCGTTCAAAAGTTATGAGGGCTGTGCTTTTGGGAAATACTGTCGTCGTCTTCTTCTTCTTCTTCTTCTTCTTCTTCTTCTTCTTCTTCTTCTTCTTCTTCTTCTTCTTCTTCTTCTTCCTCGCCTTTTCCCGTGTTCAGACGGGGTCATCGTTTTTCGTCAGCCTCTCAATCAGCAGTAGGGTGACTGCTTTGGGCTGACATTTGGTCTTGCCTACAAATGTACATTTTTTTTACCAATGCAAACTGCCCTTCGCACTCAACCTTTGCTATTTCTAGCAAGGGAAATTTTAGGCTGGTATCCTCTCTGTTTAACACTTTTTCCCCAGCCAGACTTTTAAGAAACACTGTTAATGGGTTTATACGGTTTATAGCTTCCCCATTTAAAATTATCACGCCACGCCACTGCTTACTTCTTGTACTTTAAAGATGACTTATAGGTACTTACATTAGTACCTTCATTCATAAGAACAACGAGTAATCGAATTGTTATTCGAAAACTGGTTTGGACGTACCTAACTTTGTAACCCCGTGTGATTTTGGACCCAGGAAATGCCTATCTTCTCTTGCTGAACTTACCCTTGGACAGGGCTGTATTTAGGGGGGCTCCTTTCTTACACAAAGACCAATCTAAGGCTTAGGTCTAAGGGCAAACAGCCCCAAAAGATGGGTTAAGCTTATACAAATCTACAAGGGGGTTTTCTAGGAGGCCCAGAGCCCCCCTTGGGCTTTTTTCTCTCTTAAAAGACTAAAAATAATGGCCTATAATTTAGAGTGAGAGCATTGAACTTCCTTTCTACATAAGTGATACATAGTTTGAATTCTTGGAGCCCCCGTCACAGAAATTTTCTGAATACGGTCCTGGTCTTAGAGCATAGTTAATTAAATGATCCAATAAGTTAAGCTTATACGAATCTACCAGGGGGTGCATAGGGCACCCAGATCCCCCCTCGGGTTTTTTTCTCCTTTTAATACTAAAAATAATGCCTTATAATTTAGAGTTAGAGCATCAAACTCCCCCCTAATAAATCACTGTTCAGATTCTTGCCCCCCCCCCTTTGCTGAAATCCTGAATACGGTCCTGCTATTAGAGCCTAGTTAAATGATCCAATGATGTTAGTATGTTTAGACCAGTGTAATAAATTTAAACAAACATATTATCATGTTGAAAACCAAAAAGCTTGAGTAGGTAGGTAAGTACTTACTTACTTAAGTACCTATAAAGTGATTGTATGGAAATGATTTCCAATTCCAAGGACAAATATCTCATGTCTGATTTGATTATGTTGTACATGGTTAGTAGGTAATAAATTTAAAATAAGTACCTCTTTGAATTTTAAGTTTTTTATTTTAAGTGCTTACCTTTAAACTGCATTGGCATAAGAAGTGGTCTAATAAATTACCTATCTACCCGATGTAAATAACTTAATAAGTTTGAAGGTTCCTACCTACTTGATAAATTAAGAATTAAGACATAAATAATGTCACAATTTAGCCTCAAGATACGCGTGGTACCTATCAATCTAAATTGAGGTCATGCTCCAAAATCTCAAAAAGATTGCACAATTAAAAAAAATGTCGGGTTCTCGGGCCTTGGGTATTCTCGGGCCTTAGGTACCATAGGTGGAAAAAAAGTTGTTGACTTCTCAGAAAATCTGACTTGATTGTACGAACGAAGTGAGTTGGTAGCTCGTCTACTCTGTAAGTGCTAGGCCGCGGGCTCGATTCCCGCCAGGGGCGGATTTTATCCTAAACGGATAATGTTCGTT
>NW_007381466.1:0-13144 GCF_000475195.1 Diaphorina citri | reverse complement strand
GCGTAAACGGATTTAATCTCACGCACCCCCGCCACCATCATAATGAGTACCGGTTACACATACCTATTTTGATGTGTATACCTACCGTTACTACTGAGCTCTAAACACTTTCAGTACCTTTTGCAAAAAAAATCAGTACTTTAGTACCTTGAGGTCAAAATTCAGTACTTTGCTGGACTGCGCTGCATTGATAACCCATCAAAATTTGCCTTTGTCCGCCATTACACAATTTTTTCTCGCGTACCCCCGGAAGGTCTCTCACGTACCCCCGGTTGGGAATCGCTGGTATAGAGTATAGAGAATAGGACTACTTAAGTAGGTACTTATAAAGACGCTATGCTATTCCATTCTGATTACCTACTAAACCTACTTCAGGCTTTCTCTAATTTCACTTCAAAAGGCATAATCACAACCTTTGCAAAGTTGGTTCGAAGTTTTTTATGTAGTAGAGCCCTGATAACTGTGATGATAACACAATTCACTAATTACAGACTGCTACACAGTGTCTTGTTAAAAATATAAAAAGTTCAAGTACTGCTCTTTTTTCAAACTTTTTTCTCATCTCGAATTTGTTAATAATCCCACTTTGCTAACAGACTTGAAATAAGTGAAAAAACCTGCCTTTTGTAATCTCTCTCCCTTTCCCTCTTTCCCTATTTTGGCTTTCCGTGTGTGGGATACAATTTACAATTCTTACAAAATATCCATGCAGGATATAATTCTTACAAAGTACCTCTTATTTTGTATCCAACTCTTGAAAAATTCATATGAGGTCTTTCGAGGGAGAATCGTTTTACACAGGAGTTTCCTTTGAAATGAACAACAGCCTTTGAATGTTTTGTGTGGTACCAGCAACTTTTATTTAAATAATTTATTATCTTGACCAGAACTTTTGTCGTGACAGCCGAAGTTGAAAAGGATAGAGGGGAAATATCTCTTATCATAAAATTCTACAGGGGGCCACAAGACCTCAGATGTTAGACCACTCTTTCAATAAATGTTCTAGAATTCTAGAAAGTCGCAGAATTTGTTTGTCCAATGTCCATTTCTGTGGATTCTGACCTTGTCCCAGATCGAAACTAGGGAACTAGACTCGATCTATCTTCTCTCCCTCTTCCTTGCTATCTCTCCTTCTCTTTCTCTCTAATTGTTTTGCAGTCTAGTCTAATCCTCTCTCTCTCTCTGATTGTTTAGTCCATCCAATACCATACATTTCTTCCCTCCTCTACCCTTTGAAATTATCTCTCTCTCCCTCTCTCTCTCTCTCTTCCTTTCTCCCTCCCTAGTCCTCACCCCGCTCTCTGCCCTCTCCCCCCTCCCTCCTTCAGTTTTTAGTTCATCCTTTACCATTACATTCTCCCTCCATTTATCCTATGAAAGTATCTCCCTCCCTCCCTTAATTCTCTCCCTTCCTCCTGACTCATATCAGAAGCGAACTTTGGAAAAGTATAATAATGAGAAGCGAAGAATTGATAATAATGGCAAGCGAGAAGAATTGATAAGAAAATGGAGGAGTATAACTTGACAACATGTTGTAGAGAAAGGAGAAAGTCAAGGACCAGAAGGAAAGGAACGAAGGAGGAGTAGGAGGAGAAGAAGGACTGGAAGCAGAAGAACGGGAAGGAGAAAAAGGAGGAAGAAAAGAAGAAGACCGGGAAACAGAAGAATAAGAAGGAGGAGGAGGAGACTTGAAAACATGGGTGAAGAAAAAGCAGAAAATCAAGTATGAAGAAGAGGAGGAGGAGGAGGAGGAGGAGGAGGAGAATCCAAAGAAAGAGTTGATAAGACAACACAATGAGAAAATCACAAAGCAAAACTCGTACTGGGGAGAGAATTGGAGAGAAACTGTCATTTTCTTTCCAGCGAATGGATAAGTACAGAATTTTATTGTTAAAAGTCGAAAAGTCCCCGAAGTTTCGTGATTAATTGAGCGTCTTGGGAAACTTTTGCCGGGGGGAGAAAGACTGAAAAGTCCCTTTACTCCAGCAGTAGGCTACTACTATTATTGTGGTCAAATTCTCAAATTATGTTGAGACGATATTGGTTGTCGTCTTTGGAGAGAATAGCTTCAATTGTCTTGACACAATGAAGATGTTAAGTGACCTCCTTTCTATCGTATATCACGGAATCAAGTGACCAAAGTTTTCAATTCTCTGATGGCATTTGAGAAACTTTTCTCGAGCCAAAACTTGCTGAGTAGTAGTTCTTTGAAAAGAGAGAGAGAGAGACAGAGAAAGAGAGAGAGAGTTTTCAATTCTCTGATGGCATTTGAGAAACTTTTCTCGAGCCAAAACTTGCTGAGTAGTAGTTCTTTGAAAAGAGAGAGAGCTCTCTCTCTCTCTCTCTCTCTCTCTCTCTCTCTCTCTCTCTCTCTCTCTCTCTCTCTTCCTCTTTCTCTCTCTCTCTTTCATTCGTTTTTGATTTCTCTTTCTATTGTTCAATACATTTCCTATGTGAATTCGCGTTTTATTGCATGTAGGTATGATGATTTGATGATAATGATGTTTGTGATATACGTAGGAGTATAAAGTATAAGATTCAACGCACTATTGTCAGGGTTGATAGTTGATCCTCCGGTTGAATTGGATTCAAAGGCGAGGAGTCTGCGGTTCGAATCCCAAAAGCGACGTAAAATCGAGTATTTGAAATGTTGTAATAGTAGCGAGGATTATTGTAATCACAAACTTTTGTTGATATGTAGGTATGATGATTTGATGATAATGATGTTTGTGATATACGTAGGAGTATAAAGTATAAGATTCAACGCACTATTGTCAGGGTTGTAGTTGATCCTCCGGTTGAATTGGATTCATAACTGAGGAGACTGCGGTTCGAATCCCAAAAGCGACGTAAAATCGAGTCTTTAAAATTTCGTAATAGTAGCGAGGTTTATTGTCATCAGTTCATTCATTACTCATCTGTGTCATGACGAACTTTTATTAAAATTGATGAAATTCTTCTAAGTTCCAAGTACTTTTAGGGTCCATACTGTTAATTTTTCATTTCTTTTTATTCTTTCTTGCTCCTCTTTTCTTTTCTAGTTTGCAATTTCATCGTCTTTCATGCTCTAAGTTCCAAGTACTTTTAGGGTCCATACTGTTAATTTTTCATTTCTTTTTATTCTTTCTTGCTCCTCTTTTCTTTGTAGTTTGCAATTTCATCGTCTTTCATGCAATGTTCTTTTGTAATATTCTTCAAAATTGTTCATCTCTTTCTTTGTTGTCTATTTCTTTTCATAATTTCTTTTTTTCATTCATTACGTGTTGTACTTGTTGAATCCGAGCCTGTCTTTCTTTCTGTTTATTCCCCAGTTCCTAGTTACCAGCCCTGTTTATATCCCTACTATAGTACCAGCCCTGTTTATTACCCTATAACCCTATAGTTACCAGCCCTGTTTATATCCCTACTATAGTTACCAGCCCTGTTTATTACCCTATAACCCTAAAGTTACCAGCCTTGTTTATTCCCTAGTTACCAGCCCTGGTTATTTTCCCAGTAGAATATCTAACATGTGAAACTCAGACTTGTATATCATAAAAAAATTCTTAACTGCTCCAGACGATAAAAAAGTAATAACAGGTATGTGTTCCTCCCTCTCTTTTTCTCTCTCTCTTTCTTTCTCCTCCTTTTTTCTGTCTCTCTCCCTCTCTCTTTCTTTATCCTCCCTTCTTTTCCTTCTTCCTCTTTCTATGTCTTCTCTCTCCCTCCAAGTTCTATTTCCTCTCCCTCTAGCTTTCTTTCTCAATCTCTTTCTCTGTAACTCTCGCTCTCTCTCCTCTCTCTCTCTCTTCGGTTCCTCTCTTATTCCCTTTACTATCCTCTCTTTTATCTCTTTCTCTTCCCTCCAAGTTCTATTTCCTCTCCCTCTAGCTTTCTTTCTCAATCTCTTTCTCTGTAACTCTCGCTCTCTCTCCTCTCTCTCTCTCTCTCTCTCTTCGGTTCCTCTCTTATTCCTTTTACTATCCTCTCTTTTATCTCTTTCTCTCTCCCTGCTCCCTGCCTCACTCTATCTCTCTTTCTCTCACTTCTGCCCATCATTTCTGTATCTCTCTTCCTTTTTCCTCCACTTTCATATCATCGCAATGAATATTTTAACTCAAGCCATATATTATGACGAGTTTCATCTCCCTCCCTCTTTTCCCCTCTCTCTCTCCCTCCCCTCCTTCCTCGCTCTTGCCTTCCCACTCTCTCTCTCTCTAACCCCTCCTTCATCGCTATCGCCCTCCCTCCCTCTGTCACTCTCTTCCTAGGGACATTTCACTCTCTTTTAGTCCCCTCTCTTGTAGAGCTCTTAGAGTTAGGTGGTAGAGAACGCCTCTGACATCCACCAGTTAAAGAGCGCGAGTCTGACTTATAAACTTAGAATTCCCTTCTCTCGTTTCAAAAATAGTTAATTGGGTTCCTGGGTTTCTTTATTTCAATCCCTGCTCAAGAAACTTTTTTCAACAGGAATCAGTATCACAGTCACATACATGGTGTAAGATGAAGAGGAGAGGGGGAGGGGAGGGGGGAAATTATTTTAAAAATCTTCAGGGTTCAAAATTTTAACTCCCTTTCTTCAAAAACAAGTTAATTGGGTTCCCTTCAAAAGTTCGGTATACTTGACAGGTACGGCTGAAAAGGTCCGACTGTCAGGTCTACCTGATACCTGACTGGCACTAGTAATCAAATGAACTGGATTCCTGTCAATCTTTCCAGGAGGAAACATTTGCTAACTCTTCACTTGTCACTAACCTTTCCCTCTTCTTCCCCTTTCAGGAGCGTCTCACCCGATTCATACCCCGTCTGGTTCAGCTCCTGGCCGAGTGGAGCGAAACCTTCCCGTACGACTTTCGTGACGAACGCGTCATGGCGCACGTGCGTGGCATCACGCACCGGTGTGTCAGTGTAGAGTCCGGGGTTCGACACGAGGTCTCGAGTCTGCTGCAGAATCTGCTACATCGGCTGACCACTCTGGAGCAGTATGAGGAATTCCTGAAGAGAGTCAACGAGAATGCGACCACCAGTAATGTGGAGTGTCTGAGCACGGTGAGTAGTCTATTCTGTTCTAGTCTATTCCTAAACAGTCTATTTTTCCAGTCTATCTGCCCTATACTTTTTGGTAGGTACTTGCTGTGTTACCTTGTGTGACGCCGAACTATGTATAGGAAAGATATTTTTACCGAGATACAGATCATCACAAAAATTTGCAAAAGCTCAGTTTCAGCTTACCCCATAAGGGTTATTGTCAAGTTAAAAAAAATCTTCAGCACTTTTAATAATATGAGCTATTATTTTAATTCGAGCTCAACGCAATTAAAGGCTTTTAAATTGTCCTCATAAAACCCCAACTCCTCATTGCTTATCATTAGCGTCTAGGAGCGACCCTGGAATAAGTTAATAGTTATGAATAGCAAAGGAGCTACGAATAGCTACCCTTACTTGAGAGGGTAAGTAAATTTTATGTCACTCCGATATAATTGCCCTTAGCCAAGCACATTTCATTGCCATAAGTCTCGGCTTTTATGATTATTAAATTTTAAACGCCTTCATCATCAAATTTATTGAAAAAAAAGGTCGCCCATAAAAGCTAGAAGGAAAACGGCTTTCGTTTTATAGTCAGAAATGGTTTCCCTATGGCGTAGTTGTCAGTTATTAGATTATTAGATGATAAGTAGGTCAGCTAGAGGTCGTCCAAACTCTTGATTTTCAAGTGAACTTACTGAACGATGTAGAGTTAGTTGAAGGCCGGGTCTACAGCCTCACGGTTGTCTGCAGTGTAGACAGACCCATTTTTCAGCGGCAATATAAGAAGGACCTTAAAACTTTTTGGTCGTGATTTGGTGATCTCTCTGATGTCTTTTTACTTTTTCAAGTGAACTTACTGAACGATGTAGAGTTAGTTGAAGGCCGGGTCTACAGCCTCACGGTTGTCTGCAGTGTAGACAGACCCATTTTTTAGCGGCAATATAAAAAGGACCTTAAAAGTTTTTGGTCGTGATTAGGTGATTTTTCTGATGTCTTTTTACTTTCTATTATTAATTAAAATACTGTATTTTTACTTTCTATCTGGTTAGAAAAGTTGGTTGAAATACATATACCCATATTGAGAAAAAAGGAAAAAAAAAACCCCTAGAAGATTTTAAAGGTACTTAATTCTTGTGACACTTTGTTCTTAAGACGACCAAGTACACCTACTTAAATCTGGAACAAACATACTTCTTTTAAGCGAAGTTTCAGTATTATTTGTTCGTAAGTATTTTCGTAAAATCTTTTTTGTAACACTTTGTAATACGAGTACTAGATTATTAGATGATAAGTAGGTCAGCTAGAAGTCGTCCAAACTCTTTATTTTCAAGTGAACGATCTAGACTAATCTAGAGTAAGTTAAAGGCTAGGTCTACAGTCTCACGGATTTAATTAAAATGCTGTATTTTTACTTTCTATTTTGTTAGAAAAGTTGGTTGCTATACATATGTAGGTATACCTACCCATATTGAGAAAAAAGTGAAAACCTCTAGATTACTCTAGAAGATTTCAAAGGTAGGTACTTAATTCTTGTGACACTTTGTTCTTAAGACGACCAAGTAAACCTACTTAAATCTGGAACAAAACTTACTTCCTTTAAGCGAAGTTTCAGCATTATTTGTTCGTAGGTATTTTCGTATAGACTCAGTAACTTTGTGAAGGTTCATTTTAAATATCTAAATA
Organism: Diaphorina citri; assembly: GCF_000475195.1. Classification (NCBI taxonomy): domain Eukaryota; kingdom Metazoa; phylum Arthropoda; class Insecta; order Hemiptera; family Psyllidae; genus Diaphorina; species Diaphorina citri. Next base: position 6,454 of record NW_007381466.1, on the reverse strand, counting down.
TGAAAATAACTTTTACTCTTCACTGGTTGTGAAGTGAAGAGTAAAGGTGAAGAGTAACCAGTGAAGAGTAAAAGTTATTATCATATTTAGATATTTATATGTAGTATGTAGAGATGGTGAACCATCTCTACATACCTAACCTAACAAGTTACCTAAACTTGGATTACTTTAGGTGTATTTTCCTTCCGGGAAACTGACCACTGGAAAAGTGACCACCACTGCTACATTCAGTTTCAATTGGACCAGTGGTCACTTTTCCAGTGGTCTGCAATTTCCCAGAAGGAAAACACATCTCTTTACTTTGCTTGTTCAGAATTCAGATACCAATTTATGAATATGAATTTTTCATGTTCTTTTGTTATGTTGTAAGTATGATGAATGGAAACTTGATTTGAAAAAAAATATTCCTCCAATATTCAGTAACATGTAGATTGTAAAGGGACTATGGGGTAAAGGTACTTTTCAGTCCTATTCGGGCAGGATAAACAAGGTATATTCTATTTTATTCTATTCTATTCTATTGTAGGCTTGTGCAGGCTACAGGTCAGAATTTCGTTTAATGAACTCTAGTACTTGTTTGTTTCCTTTCTTAAACGATCTTTCCTCCTAGTTCTCTCCTTTCTATCTTCCCCTCTCCTCTCCTTTCTCTCTCTCTCTCTCTCTCTCTCTCTCTCTTATCTCCTCCTCTCCCTCAGCTCCAAGGATTTTTTCGTTTAACATTCTGACTCCTCTAAGCATGATTATACCTATGAAGTATGAACCTACATACCATAATTATGTACCTACATCTAAAGAACCTAAACATGCCCTTGGAATACCAACAAAGTATGCCTCGAGGACATTTGGGCGAATTAGAAATCCCAGAGGAGCACTAATGGGTTTTCTAGGGGGGAGAATTCGCAAACGCAAAGGAAAAAGAAAAAAAAAAAGTAAAAATAATAGAAAGTAGAAACTAAAAAATAGAAAAAAGTAATACTACGTGCAGAATGTGCAGATAAAAAATCTGATTTATTGTTTTGCCATATATTTTGTATCATTTCGTTTTCATATAAATTACTTTTCTCTTCTACTTTCTTTTTCCTCTTCTTCGTTTTCTTTTTATTCTGTTTCCGGTTGTTATCATTGTTATTTCCTCTTTGAGCATTGTCTTGGAATCTAGATTGTGGAACTGGAAATGAAGCAGGCTGGAATAAACGTTAGGTTGTGTTAGGTCGGGGAATAAACTAGGCCAGCCTAAGATGAAGGTGGAATGGTAGGAGCTTTCTGCTTTCTTATACTGCGATGGCTTGAAGATAAATATGTATAACAATTGAGAGGTCCCTTTGAGGTCACAATTATTTTCAAAATGTGAGTACTTGAGTAGCGTTTTAGAAATTAAAATTAACTTTTTTTATATTTATTTACATTTTTATTAAACTGATATTATTAAAAACAAAAGATTACTTTGTTACATGTATTATGTATTCTAGTGAATTGGACTAAAGTTGTCTACTGAGCTTATTTTCTTATTTATTGGTTTCGCTTTATTATTTTTTCTCTTTCTCCAAGGAGAAGGAAAAAAAGGAGTATGAGAAGGAGGAGGGGAAACAGGAGAGATAAAGGAGGTGGAAATGGAGGAGGAAGAGGAGAAGGAAAAAAAGGAGTATGAGAAGGAGGAGGGGAAACAGGAGAGATAAAGGAGGTGGAAATGGAGGAGGAAGAGGAGAAGGAAGAAGAGGTGGAGAACGATAAGGAGGAGAAAAAGAAGAGGATGTAAGCACATAAAAAAGGATTTGGCACCTTGCATTTGTATTTGGCACTAGGTGCAGTTAGTAATCGCGAGTGCCTTTAACTCCCCAGGACCAAATTTGGATCCTGGGAAGTTCAAAGATAAAAAAAGTAGCCAGAATTTCTCTCCTTTCAATTTGATAAGATGTTGGGTTGAAGACCTCGCTAACTTTGAAGCTCATAAAGATTGTTGAAGACTTGGACAGGAAAAAAAGGAGTATGAGAAGGAGGAGGGGAAACAGGAGAGATAAAGGAGGTGGAAATGGAGGAGGAAGAGGAGAAGGAAGAAGAGGAGGAAAAGGAGGAGAAAAAGAAGAGGATGTAAGCACATAAAAAAGGATTTGGCACCTTGCATTTGTATTTGGCACTCGGTGCAGTTAGTAATCGCGAGTGCCTTTAACTCCCCAGGACCAAATTTGGATCCTGGGAAGTTCAATGGTCAAAATAATAATAATAATAATAAAAGTAGCCAAAATTTCTCCCCTTTCAATTTGATAAGATGTTGGGATATTAATACTAATGGGTGAAACATTGCGGGAGAAAAAACTCTACCCTGGGCTGCGTTCCTAAAAACAACTTCACAACCTTTGCACTTATCATACAAACTACATATTTTGGCGTCACATCAACTTTCACTAGGGTTATGCTTAAGCATAGGTTTCGAAAGGTTTTTCTTCCTTTCTACGTTATAACGTTTGCAAAGTGCGAAATGCTTTTGCAAAGTCTAAGAAATGAAGATATTAATACTAATGGGTGAAACATTGCGGGAGAAAAAACTCTACCCTGGGCTGCGTTCCTAAAAACAACTTCACAACCTTTGCACTTTGCACTAATCATACAAACTACATATTTTGGCGCCACATCAACTTTCACTAGGGTTATGCTTATGCATAGGTTTCGAAAGGTTTTTCTTCCTTTCTACGTTATAACTTTTGCAAAGTGCGAAATGCTTTTGCAAAGTCTAAAAAATGAAAAAAAAAAAACTTCTGTTCTACTGGGCATCGAACTGGAACCTTATCTAGAGCGACTGTTAACACGTCCTGAACTGTGTTGGTTAACAATTCGTGCTGTTTCCATGGAGATTATAATGAAGATGGGGAAAAAATGAAGTGATGATACTCTCCGAGAATAAATAAAAAGTAAAATGTAATTGAAAGTGAAATATAATAAAAAGTAACATATAATAGAAAGTGAAAACGAAAAAATAAATTAAAAAAAAACTTAATAAAATGGTTATAGAAAGTAAATACTGGTATCTTTTTCTCTCTACTTTCCCAGGGGAAAAAACGGCGGGCAAATATGTACGAAAATGATTAAATTAAGGAACGTTGTGATTTAAAAACAATTTATTACTTTCACCCTAATGAAGTAACAAAGGTATGCGATGTAATTGTTTTCCCTCCGTTTATTTACTTTTCATTTAAATATAATGAACTTTTCTCGGAAAAAAAGGGAACAATTTTTGAATTGTTTTGCTGTAAACTAGGTCTGTATTGAAGTTAAAATTGAATTGCCACGTGCTTCTATGCCACTGAAGGTCTGACCTTGTAGAAACCACGCCCAATGTTGCTTAATTTCAGTGCTCTATTTCATACTACCATGCACGAGTACCACTGGCATGTTATCTTTCACCTATATAAGTTTATAGGAGAGGGAATTTGTATGAACGCCGTAAAAATATTTGAGTATGCAATAGGCAACAAAAGATTAATCAGTGGAGATGTTAATTTTACGGATCACCTTTGGCGTGATAATGCGCTAAGAATGTGTGGATGTGTCTGATTTATCATGAAAATTATAAATACATATGTAGTAGGTAGGTCTTTAACTTGAAATCTGAATTTCTTTTTATTTTTTCAAATTTTAATTAGATACCTATAAATACATAAGTATCTGGGTTCATTTTGTTTGAATAACTAATTTACAAACAAAGTTCACCTTTAGGTAGGTACTAGTGACATTAGAGAGGGACCAGTTCGACTTTCAGGCTTGCCAAATGCTCGATTGCGAAAAGTTCCACTAATTGCTGGAGTACCTACCACTAGGTGAAGTACTGTTGAATCGAGGCCAACAGCCAACATATTGCTGGACCATATCGTTTGGAAATGCATTTCCCCTCCATTCTTGCAGCAATTAGCGGTGGAGGGGTAAGAGCATCTGTGATTGGAAAAGAAAATATGAGAGAGAGAAAATGAAAAAGGGGTTAGAGGGGAGGGAGAGAGAGAGAGCTAATAGCGTGTGAGTTTTATTGTAATGTTCTCTTTTTTTCCGACTAGAAAACCCCGAAGGATGTGAGAGAGAAATGGAGAGTGAGAAAGAGAGGTTTCGAAAAGGGGAGGAGGGAGAATTGAGGTAGAGAAGGCAAATAAAGGAGAAGAGAAAGAGGAGGAGAAGTGGAGAAGGAATAAGAGGGAGTAAATAAAGAATGAGGGAGAAGTGTTGTAAGTTTGTGCTCTACCTAACGCAAAAAGGGGCCAAAGTGTTTTTTTTTCCCACTTTTATCCTTTCCATCCCAACTGCGTATCACATGGTGCTCCTGTAATTTCGTTAATTATGTCACAGGAAGAAAGAATTCAGGTGTGTAAAGACTCCTACGGTCCTGGTAACCCTAAAGGATCTGTCTTCGAAGTTTGTGGAACAGGAACATATCCCAACCCAAAAACCCACATCAGAGTAAACTTGTCCTCTATTGAGCCTTTGGAAGAACTTTATCTTGAAGACCAAAGTCAGCCACGATATGTTCCAAATTCCAATGGCTCAGTGAAGTTAATCAACGGTTAAAAATACGTGGTTAAAAATATATGTAGCAAACATCTGCATAATAAGGAGTTTTCTCTAAGTCCGCTACAAAATTGACTGACTAGTCCCTCTATCTTTTCTGTTCCCAGAAGGAACTTTTCTGTTAAGTTGTACATCATATATAAGACCTTTTGGGCCTGGACAGGATAACCATCAATGTTATTAGATTTTAGCCTAGCCTTTAAAATTGTTAGATCTTAACATACACCATCCAGCTGACTAACTATCGTCCCTCTACCTTTTCTGTTCCCAGACGGAACTTTTCCGCTTAAGCTATGCATATTTCAACCTCTTTTGGTCCTGGGATAAGATAACCATCAATGTCTTTAGATTTTAGTCTAGCCTTTAATAACGTCCACCATTCAATTGACTAACTAGTCCCCTCTTCTGTTCCCAGACGGACATCACCGAGCTGTGCCCCACCCCCAACCACATCGCCCAGCAGCTGACTCACATAGAGTTGGAACGTCTGTCGTTCATCGGGCCTGAAGAGTTTGTGCAGGCGTTTGCCAAGGAGAACCCTCATCTGGAGACCTCATTCAAGGACATGAAAAGGACGAGGAATCTGGAGAACTACGTCCAGTGGTTCAACAGATTGAGCTATCTGGTGGCCACGGAGGTTGTCAAGGTGAGTGGTTGGGTGGAAGAGCTCCTAGTGGTTGGGTGGAAGAGCTCCTCTAGGAGAACCCTGCCACTTAAAAGAAAGCCGTAAAAAAAATATCAAATAGGAAACAGGATCGGAACAAATAATAGAGAGTTTTTGCAACCACAATTAGCCTCCCGTTAACTGAACTCTTTAAAGTCATTTGACGAAAACTCGTCGTTTTTCCAACCACACACGTTAAGACGGTCTGACACATCTAAGTCTGTTAGACCGCGGTCTGCCTGACAAATTGAGCGTGATTGGCGGGCAAAAGACAGATGTACTCCCTTCAAGCTAACTAGGCTTCCTGCTACACCTTATTCGAGAAGACAAGTGTTTCCATCTGTTTCTAACACTGTTTTGTCAGGGACTATTAGGTACCTGTATTGTTTCGAGATTCACTGTACTTGTATCTATTTGTTGTTAAAGCACTATATTTGTCAATGGGGAATACGTGATGGTTTTAAAGTTTCAAATCTGTATCTTTCCCTGCTATTGAACTTACTATATTTGTCAATGGGGAATACGTGATGGTTTTAAAGTTTCAAATCTGTATCTTTCCCTGCTATTGAACTTAAAAAAAAAAAAAAAATTGAACTCACATTAAAGGTGAGAAAGAGGCAGGACTTTAATGTTTGAAATCCTGTAAAAAGTGGGAAGGTCTAATTCTGTCTGCGCTGTACACGGAAGGGATTACCAATATTATTAGTCCATTAGAAATACCAGCATTGTTTTGAATTTTTGGATCTTGGGTTAGTTTGATCTCATCTCAAAACCAAACTTATTTGTGGTTTGATTTAAAAAAAGTGCCATTTTTCAGCATGAAGGCATTCAAAATACCTACATGCATAATTGCTTATTCCTCATCCATTTTCTCGTGAGCTCCTCTTGGAATGATTTAGGAATATGTTATGTGTTAAAGATAAAAGGAACGTTCTGTTCTAGGTATGTTTAAGTTATGTGCTTTCTACATTGGTAAAAGCTGTCTGGCATGTTTATAATATGTTCATGTTTATGTCATTATGTTTGGAAGCAGACATAATGTTCGTGTCAGAATAGTTGAAACTGTGAGATTCAGGTCAGACTGGGAAATTCGCAAGTTGTATTTTTTGTTGTTGTACCTATCTTTGATGGGAATCTCCAGTGAGACTGAAGTCAATTTCGGCCAATCTATAATGGTTAGAATTGATGGTTCATTGGTTCATAAACATAAATCATACAAAAAAAAAAAAAAAAAAAAAAAAT
>NW_007381465.1:0-13936 GCF_000475195.1 Diaphorina citri | reverse complement strand
TTTTCCTAACCAGGCAGATGTTATAGGAATATAGGTACAAAACATAACAAGGAAAATACTTCCATTTAGTCTTTGGGAACTACGTCACTAGGAAATCAGTCAGAACTACATCACTAGGAAATCAGTCAGAACTACATCACTAGAAATCAGTCAGAACTACATCACTAGGAAATCCTACTTTTTCCGTACTTACACACAATATAGTTCACCAATATCTCCAAAGTTTCTATTTTTCGGCGCGAACGACCTAAGTACTGTCCGCTGTCCGTAGTGTTAAAACACCTCAAAGGAAAAAAAGGTGGTGTAGTGGTCAAGGCGCTCGCCTGGTAAACAGGAGGGCGTGGGTTCAATCCCAGCCGAGGTATGGAATTTTAGTAGTGGTCAAGGCGCTCGCCTGGTAAACAGGAGGGCGTGGGTTCAATCCCAGCCGAGGTATGGAATTTTATCCTCACTATAAATTGAGAATTTGACCACAATAATAGTAGTAGCCTAATGCTGGAGTAAAGGGACTTTTCAGTTCTATGCGAGCAGTATAAATAAGCACTATTATTATTTTGTCGCCTTGTATTTTTCAGTATTCCTCCATTTACTTCACCTCTTATTCCTTCTCCAGTCAACCTTCCTCTTCCTCTTCCTCCTCCTTCATGCCTTCTCCCTTTTACTTCTTCTTCTCTTCTTCCTCATTGTTAATATCAATCCTCCTCATCCTTAATAACCTGATTTAACAAAAGTTTAGAACCGAACACCTTGGTTAATTTAAAAAGGGAGACATTTCGTCGAGTGTGTATCAGGCTTTAGATTCGTAGAATCAGGATTCAGGATCTAGGATTGGATGAGCATGAGCATTGCGATTTGTGTTCAACCTCTTGGTTATGAATGTAATTATGATAATCGACTGTTTATTGGTTGCATCTTTAGAAGGCCAAACTCCCTATTGAATAATAGTCAGTAGTTATAGGTACCTATGAAACCTATCTGTAGATTTCTTTATAATCTAAAAAGGTCGATTACCTTATTACCTTTACTTGACTGAAATATGGTGAGAGATAGGGAGGGAAAGAGAGGGGGAGAGAGAGAGATAGGGAGGGAGGGAGAGAGAGATCAAAGTTTTGGAGCAATGGTCAATAATGTCAATATTATTGGGCTTTTACTGTCGCCTCCCCAAAATTGAGGACCATCTCCGAAAACCATAACAGTTCGGAATTTGACCCAATGGAAATCGTACAAAATTTTGAAACCAGGTATATTGATTTTTAAACATGAATTCTCACTTTTTCATCATTCCCATTTATTTGCTCATCCAATTTTTTGGACCAATCCCGATTTGGTTACTCAAATAATCCCTGCCATTAGAAAATTGCCATAGCCCCCCATAGTAGTGTAAAATGATTGTACATACTAACATACTAGAGTGTGTAAAGAGTGAGTGAGTTGTAAAAAAGAACTACTCAGTCACTGGTGTCACTGAGTCAGATCCTAACTCTCTGTTTCCCTATGCCTATTGCCTATAGGAAGGTGAAGAGTGAGTTAGGATCTGACTCATTGGCTGAGTAGCTCATTGAAAAGAGGTGATGACTCACTCTAAGCATAATGTGTACCTATAGGTACCGTAGAACCTCGATTATTTCAACTCCAAAATCCATTGTTTTCTCCCATCTTTCAAAGGATATCCTATCTTATCAGAGGAAAAGATCATAGAAAGTGATCATTTCAACTACCCCCGGTTTCAATTAGTTGACATAATCGAGGTTCTACTGTATCTAGTTACTATAAACAGACGAATACATAACGTCTGTTCCGATTTCACTGTGACACATGACACATTTTATTGCCCTTGTAAAATTACCTTACTGGGATTTTTAGTTTCCTGTGCACACCGATCAATCGCATTAGGAGAAAGTCAGCTAGTTAAATGTTTGAAGAGTTCACAAACCTCTGTTCCTATGTAGAACACTGGTTTGAAGTGTCGTTGACAAAGAGACAAGGGAAGTTCTCCGGGGAACTGTGTTTCTTTTGTCTTTTCCTTACGAAAATTCGTTTGCCTGGGAAATCAGGGAATTGAAGGAAAAAGTGAACAAATTTAAAGTTGAAATGGACATTTTCCTTTGATTTTTTTCTGCTAATCTCAATTTTTTATTCCGAAATTTAAGGAATTGTCAGGATCTAATCCTGAAATTTAGGGCTAATTTAAGGCTATCTCAAAATTTAAGGCTAACCCGTTAGAATCAAAACTATCGTTCTAGTTCGCTTGACGAAGGACTCGAACTATTTGAGTCGCTGATTTTCTCCTAATCCGTAGGTAATTTTTATTTTCTCAAATTTGCTCAAATTTTGTATTAGGACTTTTAGGTTAAGCTAAGGTGAATTTTGCCTTTAGATTGTGTACAGTTCGATTCAGTCAAGAGATTGCGGATTAGGAATTTTTGGTTATCCTAAATGAGCCAAGCACCAAAATATCAATTTTTGAGGAGAGGAAAAAGCTCGTCTGAGTTTACATACATAGAAAATCTGGACCGAAATAAAATTTTCAGCTGCTGGGTTTGAAATGTTTGGTAATCCTAAATGAGCCAAGCACCAAAATATCAATTTTTGAGGAGAGGAAAAAGCTCGTCTGAGTTTACATACATAGAAAATGTGGGCCGAAATAAAATTTTCAGCTGCTGGGTTTGAATTATAAAATCCGCCCCGGGCGGGAATCGAACCCGCGGCCTAGCGCTTACAAGGCAGACGCACTACCAACTATTAAGCTAACTAGGCTGGCTAAGTCGCGGTTTAAATTAATACCCGTGTGGCGCACTTAGAAACAGATAAGCCTGTCCTTCTCGCTTCGATTTTGGGACGATAAGACCTCAAGAAGAAAAAGAGGAGTAGTGATGGTGAGATTTTTCTGAAGGAGTTCTTTTACTTAACCATTGTGTTATCGAGTTTTCTGAATCTTCTTTTTCCACGTGGTACAAGTACTCATACTTCTCTCTAAAGTGACTCATTTTCTGTCTTCAACTATGGATGGGCTTTCCCCATTAAATTGTAGATGTTTTTCTTCAGTGTCTGACAGATAGTCGAAACGCGTGTGGCGAAAAAATATTGAGACCTCCGGCTGTCAGATCGTCTGAGAGACCCAAGTGTGACGCCCTACTTCTCAACTGCCCAGCGAGGAGAATATTGGGTTCTCTACAATTACATCATGGCAGAGAGGAAGTTCCACTGCTGGGAATCCATCACCTACACTAGTCATGCTGACTATACTTTCCTAGACAATTTAGTGCCTTTATTAGACAGGTGGCAAGGACCTGTATCCTTAGCTCTCTATACACCTGGTACTGACTTTGAGAATACGTTGAAGACGATCAAATATCTGAGGGATTGTACGACGCCACTGGTTACGGAATTGGTTACCTTCCATTTCTACTTCCCTGCTCGACATACTCCCAAGAACGTTCCAAAACCTTCAGAGCTATTCCGGACACCTACAAACTGCAGTATTCTACCACCCTGGGCAAATATCACTGCAAGCTCAGGTTTGAATTTTTTTTATTGAAATTCATACCATCTTTGTATATTCTTTCGGCACTTGTTTGAAAAATCGGCAAGAGCTCCAATCTGCAATGTATTGAAAATTAAAACAATAAAAGCAATTTCCAAATTTTGGCGCATAGCTCATTTAGGATTGCTTTTGCTTCCCATGTTTTCAAAAACATAGGAAGGATTCAAACAACTTTTCCAAATTTCCAATGTCAGCTAAATTTTCTTTGTATATATTTAAATTAATTATAGTTATTTATGTATGATTTTTTTTTTATGTAAATGACCAAACTGTAATCTCGAAATTTGAATCCGGATGTTTAGGTATGTTATGTACTTAGTAAGAAGCTTCCTATATTTTAGGATGTAAATTACAGACATGTTTAATGTAGATTTAAAATAGAGATAAAATATATAATTTATACATTTTTTTTTATGAATGAAGAAGTGTGAATAGTGGAGAGAATTTATAAAAACAGCTGAGAGAGTTCATAACAGGTAAACAGAGAGAAAGGAATCACTGCAAAAATGATTCCATTTTTAAAATTGTTTTAGCAAGTGTGAGTAGGTACTAAAGTAAACATTATTCAATTGAATTCCAATGTTTTAAATAATCAAGTGGGAATGTTTGTTTTACCCTATTATGTATTACCTATGTACAACAAAGTGCTGTAAAGTCATACAAACTTGAGCCACGAGAATAGAATATGTATAGGTACCTTGTAATAGAATAGAATAGAATTATCTTGGTTATTCAGCTCGAATAGAACAAAAGTCCCTATAACCCACAACAGTCTAAACTAGTTCAGTATTTTATTAACAAAAGATATAAGAGGAGGTGTATTTTCCAGTACTCAGTTAATCCGTTTAACGAAAGAAAACATACCTTTCTTTATATTTAGAGCGCTCTGGCAACAATGTATATTTGTATGAGGAGTTTTCTCACATTTGTGACTTCAAGAGGTTTGAAAGCGTTTTTACAATGTTGCCAGATATCTCAAAAAGCCTCTGAAAGTTTTAATAGTGGCTCAAATTGTACGACTTTACATCAGTCTTTATATTTTTTATACCTTTTGGTACTCGTATGTAGGTACCCACGTGCAACAAAATAAAATACAAAAAAAACCTTGTGAATCTCCCTTATAAATCCTCGTTATTTTTACTTTCTTAATCCTAAATAGAGGGGACCCTTATGTATAACTTCTCACTTTTACACGGAATTAATCGCCTCTGATTCGTTGATCTATAGGACTGGCTCCCAACAGGTTGCATTCTAAAGCAAATTATGCATATTCTACTGTCTACATACTCGTAGATAATTGGCAACAGCGCACGATCACGGAGTCAAGCGTACAGTGTTGCAACGTTGTTATGATGCCAACTTAACAAAAGTTACTGACTTGACCTTAGGTTGGTACTATAGATACTACTGTTCTATTTGGCAACATGGCAAACCTATTCAGGGTGTTCAACCTAAATGTGCCCCATAGGAAATCAACCCGTAAAAAACTGATTTTGCCCCATAAAAGTCCCCAGTACACATTGAACACCTTGTAAACCTATATACTTGAATACCGATTGGATGGCTTTAAAGCAGAGGTTCGATCGTCGCGACAAATTTCAAGATCAGAGCTCATTTGTGTGAGAAAATGTGAAAAAAATCCCGCAAAAACCAGTTTTTTTGGCTTTATGGTTTTCTGGAAAAAATTTCCACCACCACTTTCGTGTTCCTGGTAGAAAGACCTTTAATTTGATATATAGGTCGACCAGGTTTGGATAAGTCCTTCTATGGGGACAGACGGACAGACAGACAGACCTACTTAGATCATGTCAGATTCTGGTCAATCGATTGGCCATGGTCAAACCATCCATCACGTTTAGGTTAATGACAGGCCAGTGTAACATCCGCGATTCCGCATGGTTTTTTTTTTTTACTTCTTTTTTGCCTGTTTTCTCACCTATCTCATTTTGGTGTTTGTAGTAGAATTCTTTGACCTGGGACATTTGGCACATCCACTAATCAGAATACAGAAACTGGTAAGGTAGGTAGGTACATGTGGTCTTTAATGGTTCAATTTTCTTGATTTTTTTTTCCTGGCATTTTTTAGACTATTTTTTTAAACCATAAAATAGGTAGGTACAGGTAGATTTTTCGTCTATTTTGTCTCTATGTTTTTCTGTTTCCCCTACATTGATCTCGCGTTTCGGTACAGATTTGGACAATGGCCATACTCGCCATATCTATATTATGAACAATGACCATACTTAGATCCGGTACAGATTTGGACAATCGCCATACTCGCCATATATACATTATGAACAATGACCATACTTATATTATGTCAGATTCTGGTCAATCGATTGGCCATGGTCAAACCATCCATCACGTTTAGGTTAATGACAGGCCAGTGTAACATCCGCGATTCCGCATGGTAATTTGGTCGGCCTGCCTTGGTGGCGTAGTGGTCAAGACGCTCGCCTGGTAAACAGGAGAGCACGGGTTCGATCCCAGCCAAAGCATGAAATTTTATGCTTGTTTATTGGATAAATTGATTACCTAATGAAGATCTCTGTGCCTAGGGTAGAATAATTGAAATCTACTATATGAACCCATTTTCCACCCTTTTTACTTTCCTTATCCTATAGGAAGGAAAGTAATGTAATCGCGGTCTCTGATTTTTTCTGCTTTTTTACTTTCCTTATCCTATAGGAAGGAAAGTAATGTAATCGGGTCAATTTTTCGATGGTCAGTTTTTAGTGCCAAAACACGTTTTGAGGTCCCTAGAGCCTAAATCCAAAGTTTCAGCCATTGGTCCGTGTGTCTATCTGTCCTTCCTGTCTGTAAACAAAATATCTCGAGAACGGTAAGAGCTAGAGACTTGAAATTTGGTATGTATCTTTCAAATGTGACAAGAATGCGACACTGTAAACAAAATATCTCGAGAACGGTAAGAGCTAAAGACTTGAAATTTTGGTATGTAGCTGTCAAATGTGACAAGGATGCGACACGAAACTTTTGGTTAAGATCGGTGCAACGGTTGGCGGCATTGTACAGCTTTTTGGCGGTTTTCGGTGTAATTTAACAATATCTCGGAAACGGTATAAGCTAGAGACTTGAAATTTGGTCTGTAGTTCACAAATGTGACAAGGATGCAACACAAAACGTTTGGTTGAGATGGTTGCTGCGCTTAGCGGTATGTTTCTTCGTTTTAGTCTCAATATTTTTTTTAATTTTTATAGTTTTTTCTGAGATAATAAAAAAAAATCATGAGAATCACCAATTGTTGGAAGTCATGTAAGAAATTCATTCAATCCATTCAACTAGTGTCCTTTTGAAGCATCACCAATAACTAATAGGTACTACCCAATCGATTAAAGCATTAGACCTGTCGATAGTCGTGTGTAGTGGGAACACTCTGATTAAATTACATTTCCTACAGGACATTTTGTGTCGGACAGAAAAAAAATCGTGTCCTGTGTAGTGGGAACACTCTCATTTAAAGCACATTTACAGTAGGTACATTCGGGAAAAAATCAGATGAAACTCACGACAAAGGGGGACGGGCTTTAACAGGTACAGGTATAAGTATGAGTTCTTACCGTACAGACCAACCTCGGTGGTGTAGTGGTTAGCGCGGTGGACTTCGGATCTGGAGGTTGGTGGTTCGAGTCCAAGTCAAGCCGTAAAATTTAGCGTAGTGCATTAAGCAGGGAACGACATTTGTGACAAGCATTTATGCTTAACACAATTAAAATTCCTTTTTTTACTTTCTATTATTTTCTTACCGTACAGTCCTAGCATTTCCTACCTGACTATAATGATAGTCATCGCTGTCTGGTGTTCACGATTTCTAATTTCTAGTCCTCGTGGTGTTTGTGCTGATAAAATTCTGAACTGCTTGTAACGCTGATAGCCTTGCTATAGAACGGAGGTTCCCAATCTGTGGTACGCGTACCACTAGTGGTACGCGGAAGCATTTCTGGTCGTACACAAAGAGATTTGAAAACCTTAATTTTTACAATTTATCTCTTAAATACGAAAATCATATCTGGGAATCCTTGTTCGGAGAGAAAAAAAATCTGTAAACCACACAAAATTGATGTCTGGTGTTACGCCAAAAGAACCTTAAGGAAGCCAGTCTTCCGCATGGTAATTTGGTCGGCCTGCCTTGGTGGCGTAGTGGTCAAGACGCTCGCCTGGTAAACAGGAGAGCACGGGTTCGATCCCAACCAAAGCATGAAATTTTATGCTTGTTTATTGGATAAATTGATTACCTAATGAAGGTCTCTGTGCCTATAGGGTAGAATAATTGAAGTCTACTATATGAACCCATTTTCCACCATTTTTAGTCCCTTTCCTTTATTATTACAATAGTAATAAAAAGGTATAAGGGACGGACTATTGTATTCGCTTCGGTGTCTGTCACTCGCTCGCTCGGTCGGTCGGTCGGTCTGTCTGTCTGTCTGTCCCCATAGCATAGAAGGACTTATCCAAACCTGGTCGACCTATATATCAAATTAAAGGTCTTTTTACCAGGATCACGAAAATGGTGGTGCAAATTTTGTCCAGAGAACCTTAAAACCAAAAAAACTGGTTTTTGTTATCTATTCCACAAGAATCCTTTACTGACAATAGACTCTTGAGTGGAAGGTAACCACTAAGCGAGGTTAACGTCGGGGGCCTTCTCTGCCACCTAACCTTTAGAGCTCCATTATTAAGAACTCACTCAAGAAGTGGTAGAGGTTTTATGCTTCAGTTCTGATATAAATAGATACATATACCTACCTTCCTACCTAGGAGGGTATACATATAGGTATATAAATAGATATACCTTTCAGGTATAATCGTATCTTCTAACGTCAGCAGTACCTTTGTATCTTCTGATATACCTACATTATAGACAGCAAAAAAGTAGGCATTGTTAATTGTTGCCAAACATGTCACATGTGCAATGGTAGAGAATCTCTAAAAGGGGAAGCTATATTGCACAGTGCTTCCTCCGACAGTGAAACAAAGTCAGGTAAGGCGATATCCACCTTACCTGTTCTGGAATCCAACCTCTGAACTTAGAGCTACCTCTGCATTTAGAAGAGAGAGTTTATCAAAAATAGACCTTTACCTGAATTGCAACAATGTAAGGATTTCCTGCAATCTGATTGGTTCCTTCATTTTGGGTTGATGACTCATTGCTGTCACATTGATCTGGATGAACTATTATACATTATGTTGATTATGTACCTGTAGGAACAATATGGTACATTATCAATGTACCTACATAATATGTACCTACATATTATGTACCTACATACTTATTCAGTATAAATAAGCACTATTATTATTATTATTATTATTATTATTATTATTATTATTATTATTATTATTATTATTTTGACGCTGATATATGACTAGGTGTGTTTACACGGAAGGCTAGAACTGCTGTAAACACCAGAGATAAGATGAAAATGTAGCTCTTTTAAGAGGTTTGATAGAGGAAACTGTACCAACGGAGGTCCTATCGTCTCGAGAGCGAAGAGAGGACAGGATAGAAAGCGAGCCGTTCCGAGAACGAACATTATCCCTTTAGTATCTTTTCAAAAACCGAGCAAGAGTACAGAATCGAAGAAAACCAGCTGTTCCGAGAGGATAATGTTTGCCCTTGGCTGGAATCGAACTTTCAGCTTCGATCTAACTGGTGGGAATGATATAGGGAATTGTAACAACGGAGGTCTTATCGTCCCGAAATCAAAGAGAGAACAGAGAATGATAGGATTGGAAATTGGAAGCCAGCCGTCCCGAGAACAGACCTTATCTGTTTAGGATAAAATTCGCCATTCTCGGGAATCGAACCCGGAGCTTTGAACTAAATTTTCGTTGTATTTTGTTTCAGAAATGTTCGGATGACAAGACATCTCATATTCCTACGTTTGCCAGAACAGAGCCACCTGATACTCAAGTAAGTCAGACTCAAGTAAAGGTAGGAAACACACGTCCACTTCAACTGGGAAGTCCGATGACCTTTGGGTGCGCACTCGTCAAAAAATAGCTCGTTGATTAACAAGTAAGCATGTGAATAGTTGATCCCATGGGATTTTTCACGCCGAATCGAATGGTGAAACTTTTAGAACTGTCCGACTTACAGTTGAGAAGTTGCGGTTCCCCTCCATGCGCTTCCATCGGACTTCCCAGTTGACGTGGACTGTACATAGGTATATTATTTGAGTATGACTATTACTATATGTAGTAGACCAGTGCATGGTTCAGTAAACTGTAGAACTTACCTATCTCATCGGGACTCGGTTAGTGCTTTGGGGGGGTTTATCGGGACAAAATTTAGTGAATCTGATGAGTAAAAAATTTAGAACCGCAACCTGAATCCAAAATACTAAGAGCTCCTTTAGGAGAATCCTGCCAATGGATAAAGTTTGTTCTTGGAACGGCTGGCTTTCTTCTGTCTTATCCTTCTCTCTATTAAACCTGCTTACCTTTTTCGAACATTTCTTTCAAAGAAAACCGAACTAACCGGCTACAGTTGTGGTAAATTTACACAATACGGCTGCCAAGTCCGATTCCAACTGGTTATTCCTCTACTAATCATAATCTGATACTGATAGAGTCTGATTAGTGGAATAGTGGATAATATCAACTAAATTCCTAGCTAAGTTGAAGTCCAGTTAGAGGATTGAGCAAGCGTAAAGTTATACTAACACTTTGTGAAGTTAGGTAGGTTCATACCAAGTTGATCTTAGGTAGGTAGTTATTTACCTAATATCTATGTAGTTAGCTAGTTAGGTAGGTACATAGATTGTCAGTCTAGGTAGGTACACAAGTTGTCTACATAACAGGGCGGTTCTAATACCTTGTAGGTAAACAAGGAAAACTGTGATCTCTTTAATTCCATGTATTTACCTCGGTACATAGGTACTTACATAAGTATTATGTAGGCACCTACCTACTTACGAGTATCTATGTATACGATTTTTCCTTCCACAAGTAAGGATAACGATTCCGCCCACAAGTATTTTACCCCAAACAGATAATGTTCGTTCTCGGAACGGCTGGCTTCCTCCTATCCTCCTGTGTTCAGTGCATGGACTGCATGGTCCAGTGAACTGTGTAGAACTTACCTATCTCATCGGGACTCGGCACTAAATTCTGACGAGTAAAAAATTTAGAACCGCAACCTGAATCCAAAATACTAAGAGCTCCTTTAGGAGAATCCTGCCAATGGATGAAGTTTGTTCTTGGAACGGCTGGCTTTCCTCTGTCTTATCCTTCTCTCTATTAAACCTACTTACCTTTTCAAACATTTCTTTCAAAGAAAACCAAACTAACCGGCTACAGTTGTGGTAAATTTACACATTACGGCTGCCAAGTCCGATTCCAACTGGTTATTCCTCTACTAATCATAATCTGATACTGATAGAGTTTGATTAGTGGAATAGTGGATAATATCAACTAAATTCCTACCTAAGTTGAAGTCCAGTTAGAGGATTGAGTAAGCGTAAAGTTATACTAACACTTTGTGAAGTTAGGTAGGTTCATACCAAGTTGATCTTAGGTAGGTAGTTATTTACCTAATATCTATGTAGTTAGGTAGGTACATAGGTTGTCAGTCTAGGTAGGTACCTACACAAGTTGTCTACATAACAGGGCGGTTCTAATACCTTGTATTAGGTAAACAGGGAAAACTGTGGTCTCTTTAATTCTATGTATTTACTCCGGTACATAATAGGTACATAAGTATTATGTAGGTATCTACCTACACGGGCCGTTTGATAAGTTCGTGGACTCGGATACTTCTTCTTGGTATGAAGTCCAAATTTAGGTGCCACTGCAAAGTATGTCTTGTTTTAGGAGGCTAAACCAAGTTTGATTACGTTCCTATTATTAGTCTTTGATTCAGACAGACAGAATTAACGCCCGGTTAGGATAATGTTCGTTCTCGAAACGGCTGGCTTCCTCCTATCCTGTGTTCCTTCTCTCTTCGTTCTCGGAACGGCCGGCTTTCTCCTATTTCTGTCTTACTTCTCTCTTCGATTTCGGGACGGGACGATAAGACCTTAGCAGTTACAGTTCCCTCTATCAAACCTCTTCCGAAAACACACAACTTCTAATGCATACTGCATTCTGCAATAGTATTGCATACATACCTACATTGTTAAAATTTGTTACCAATAGCAAATCCACTAATTCACAGAAGATGAAGAAGAAGAAGAAGAAGAAGAAGAAGAAGAAGAAGAAGAAGAAACTGATGATGATGATGGTGCTGGTGATGAAGAAGAAGAATAAAAAGGATGAGAAGAGAAAGGAGGATGAGGAGAGGAAAAAGAAGAACAAGAAGGAGGAAGAGGAGGAGGGGGAAGAGAAGAAGAGGTACAATTTTACCTTGTACTGTTTACCCTGAAGGAAAGCATGTCTTTGTATTATGAGGGTAGAAAACGCAATATTTATGCCAAAACGAAAATAGAAGCTAATAAAAAGCTCTTTGTGACTTGGAGACTCGGTATAGGTATACAAAACTGCTTGCCTGTGATATGTAACCTTCGGTAGTTCTGAAAAAGCTCAGAGAATTCCACTGGAATCCTTGTGAAATGAATTTCAAAGAAGAAGAGGAAGAAGAAGAGAAAGAAGAAGAAGAAGAAAAAGAAGAAGAAGAAAAAGGGCTAGATTTCATGAAATTTGGCAAGATTTTCATTTCAAGTTAAACTTAAGTTTATCTTTAGATTTCATACATACGACGGTCAATATTTTCCGGCACACGCGTTCAGACGGTCTGAGAGTGAAGGACCGGCATGAGGTACAATACTCTTTGAAATCATGTTTACTTTACTTACAAAAAATAAAACAATCCGATTGCCTTAAAGGGTACTTGTGCAGAAGTCACGTCTATGGAATATTGCTACCAAAGGAACTGGCACAAACGAGCAGTGACCAGTGTTATTATAGGGTTAGGTTAAATGCAAGAAGGAGTTTTCACAATTAGAGCAGTGATTAGTGTTATTATAGGGTTATGTTAAATACAAAAAGGAGCTTTTCTTTTCCACGGACGTGACTTATGCATAATTACCAAGAAAACAATCCGATTGCAATAAAGTAACAATGCTGACGTGCCGTATGCTATATTTGCAATTATAACTACTTTGGCTCTACCATGTGGCCAACGGGCTAGCTAGAGACAGAAGGCCATTGACTTGGCGGGAATCGAACCTTGGGTCCGCTCCAAGTAAATTGGTAGCTAGGAGTCTCTTCTTATAATTTCCTGCTATCTGGAGTGTTAGCATAATTTTCTATATTCAGTGGCGTGGGTATTGTTGGAAGAAGTAATGGAGGAGTTGCCATTGGGAAAATATTATTATTAAAAGGTCGATTCCTACGTAAAAAGTTGTGAAAAATCCAAATCTGAGGTCAAAATTCCGAAAAAGTAACTTTGAAAGGTCGAAAATTCAATTTTTAATTGCCCTTCTAATGAAAAAGTTCAAAGAGTTAAGACGTCAGATTTCACGTCAAAATGCGCAGAAACGCTTGTGCACAAACAAACGAAGCGAGAGTCATAAATTATGACGTCATCGCCTACGGGAGCGTATGCCGTGACGTCAAACTTCACGATTTACCGGCATTTTTTAAATCGATTTATCTCGGTATCTGACCTGCCTCGGTGGTGTAGTGGTCAAGGCGCTCGCCTGGTAAACAGGAGGGCGTGGGTTCAATCCCAGCCGAGGTATGGAATTTTATCCTCAATATAAATTGAGAATCACCTACAAACTGCAGTATTCTACCACCCTGGGCAAATATCACTGCAAGCTCAACGTATAAATCTCAGAAGAAACTCCTGTACCCTGTGAACGTGGGTCGCAATATTGCCCGCCAGACAGCACTCACGCACTACATCCTAGCATCTGACATTGAACTCTACCCTAGTCCTGGTGTCATCACGGATTTCCTGGACATGGTACAGAGACAGGAGGCTCCTCTGCGCCACAAGAAGCCCAAGGTATTTCCCCTGTCAATATTTGAAGTGGAATCCAACATGAACCTCCCGGGCGACAAAACCGAGCTGGTAGCCATGCTCAAGAACGGATCCGCCATTCCTTTCCATAAGAAAGTGTGCGCAGGATGTCACAACGTTCCCAAGAGTAAGGAATGGATGAAACAGGAGGTCAAACCTGGCCTGCATGTGTTTCACATAGGCAAGCGACTGGGCTACTTTGTTCACTGGGAGCCCATCTACATTGGTACCCACCAGGATCCTTACTATGATGAGAGACTTAGCTGGGAAGGCAAAAGTGACAAGATGACACAAGGCTATACATTGTGTGTTCTTGACTATGAGTTCCAAATCCTGGACAATGCGTTCCTCGTGCATAAGCCAGGAATCAAAACACTCAAGAAGGATCATGCCAGGGCCGTGCTGGC
>NW_007381464.1:5595-13154 GCF_000475195.1 Diaphorina citri | reverse complement strand
TAGGTTTCTCTTTCCTGATAACTTTTAAATTCATTTTCAAAGTCAAATATATAGTGTATAATGTTTTTAAATGTATGTTCCCCCAATCGGAACACAGACATAGGACCTCATTAAATTGGATTTTGGATTTGTTATCACCACTTGGTTTTAAAACAAGTTTTAAAAACTATGTTCTGAGGTGTCTAATTTATGATAATCATGATTTATCATATTTTTTTCCAGTTGATTTTTTATTTTTATAGAATTTTTGAATCAATGAGTGTTTTAAAAGAAATAAAATCACACCAGGTTTTTAGATAATCATTGAGTATAAAGTTATAATACTTGTTAGGCTCATCATAAAGAAGAATATCAGTTTTCTCACAAGCGGCCAATGAGCGCCTGATAACCAAGAGGACGTAGGTTCAATCCCAGCCGAGGTATAGAACTTTATGGTCGATATAAAATATGAAAATTTAAAAACCCCAATAAAACCTTAATTAATATCCACCGATTGGGTCACTGACTCTTGACTCATTTAAAATCACCAACAAAAACATTCGAATAATTCCCCAAAAGCTGATGAACTTTTCGAGGTCGAAAGTCATGAACAAGAAATAAAATCACACCAGGTTTTTAGATAATCATTGAGTATAAAGTTATAATACTTGTTAGGCTCATCATAAAGAAGAATATCAGTGTTCTCACAAGCGGCCAATGAGCGCCTGATAACCAAGAGGACGTAGGTTCAACCCCAGCCGAGGTATAGAACTTTATGGTCGATGTAAAATATGAAAATTTAAAAACCCCAATAAAACCTTAATTAATATCCACCGATTGGGTCACTGACTCTTGACTCATTTAAAATCACCAACAAAAACATTCGAATAATTCCTTAAAAGCTGATGAACTTTTCGAGGTCGAAAGTCATGAACTTTTTTTTACACATTATTAATTCCTCGCCTCAACAGAAAGGGTGCATATCCCCATGAAAATACAAAGGGAGAAAAAGGTGGAGTAAAAAAAGCAGAGGGAAAGTTTCATTTTCGGAAGATAAAAAACGAAAGGGGGGTGAATTGTATATTTTCTTCAAAGTGGGTGTTTTGTGTGTGCTTTTTTAATTTCATCAAAATGTCTGCATTAAGTTCGAATGACTAGTGATAGAGTGCGCTTGGTTTATGAAGGAGACGAAATCTCAGAGCTTTGTAATCAAAGGAACTTTTTTTTAAGGGAGAAAAAGGTGGAGTAAAAAAAGCAGAGGGAAAGTTTCATTTTCGGAAGATAAAAAACGAAAGGGGGGTGAATTGTATATTTTTTTCGAAGTGGGTGTTTTGTGTGTGCTTTTTTAATTTCATCAAAATGTCTGCATTAAGTTTGAATGACTAGTGATAGAGTGCGCTTGGTTTATGAAGGAGACGAAATCTCAGAGCTTTGTAATCAAAGGAACTTTTTTTCATCTATACTTTCTATAGGGCTGCCCCTAAAGATGAAATTTATGACCATCTCATACCTACATGTGTTGCTAAGGCTAAACCGGGTAAAATTTCCAATCCCAGTGTCTCAACCAAATTCTTTCAAATCAGCCCTGGAATCCCGACTTGTTTTTCAGGTGAAATTGATACGTTCATACGATATACACACGTTATTACATTATTATCCTAATTTACTTCTTCATCTTTAGAAAAGAAACTTAGAAGAAGAGAAAATACAAAATTAAATTACACATTTGAAACCCCAAAAAACACCTTCTTCTGCCTCTTCTTCCCCTGCTGTTCAAAATATGTTCATCGCCGCGGGCTACTCTTTTCGAAGGGTGATTTTTCTCAATACGATTAGAAGAGATGCTTCAAGCTTGTTATTTCCAGCTCTCAATTCCAGCATATAATTTTACAAGATCAATTTCTCGACGTCTTTCCATGAGTAATTCTATCTGATTAACGTGAATATAGGTGTACAGCTTAGGTACCGAGTGATCAGAAATAATGTGGGCTTTCTTGAGAATGGTTTTTTCTTTGTATGTTTTAAGTTTTGTGCTTAAAACCAGTGGTTGAGTGGAAGAGCTCCTTCAGGGGAACCTGCAAATTTATTCATAGTAGATACGTAAAGTCTAGGTTTCTATTACAGTAGAATCTCGATAGTTGAAGAGGTTTGAGAGAAAGAACTGTAACTGCTAAGATCTTATCGTCCCTAAATCGAAGATATGTAGAAGGAAGACAGCATAGCATACATAAATGAAGAAAATAGAGTTTGTGAATCTGGCACATCCACTAATAAATAGGCAGCAAGTACTAAAAGCTTAAATTGAATTCACAAACCTAAAACTCTCCAGCGTTCCGTTACTTTTTGATTGCCCTGTACTTGTAATGATATGCTATAGGTTTGTACGTTGTTATCTGATTTCATATCGAGAACATCTGTAATAAAGATGTTTTGTTTTTATCATGTGGAGTGCAGAATTCAGATCATTATCGCGTCAATAAAATCGGTTTTATAGTTATAAAATCGGTTATAGAGGTATACTCGTACGATTCTGACCTATCAATAAATTGACCACATGGAGGTAACGTATCACCTGATACAAATACCGGAGTGGTAATTGGATTTCGAGTTTCCATCCATACCAAGTTTCTTCAGTTATAGTTATAGGTCTATGTATAATTGTATATTGTTAGGGCCGTCTCATATTGGAAGCGTAGACGTGCGGCTTTAAGGTCTTTAGTGACGGGGCTTTTACCCTCCATTCGACGACATACTACCGGCATACTCACATTAACGTCACCCATCCTGAGTTGGGCCTCAAAAACACATTGGCGTCGAGAAGTGCAGACTGTCACCCATAAGGAGACCAAGTTACTCTTGGTCCAACGTGCTGTCGCCTCGCCGATGGCAAACTTTTATCAATGTTCTTATGTTACAAAATTATGACTTAACTGGAAAATTTATAATTCCAATACATTGAATACTGTCATCTTCCATTAAAATCGATCTTTGATCACAAACTCAATTATATTGCAATCAGAGAGAACGTCTTTTAGTATGACATTTTCTCTGCACTTAAAGTTAGAATATCTACTCTAAGAATATCTATCTGTACGAGTACTATCTACCTCATGTAATTTTACTTCAACTCAATGTGTACAGGACTAGACAAAGTCTTGACTTTCAAATTCTGGCCAAATCGCATTTATCTCCGCCAGTGAAGTTGAGTTACGGGGTACAAAATTGATTTCTAATCTTTTTTGGGGTGGGATGGAGTTTTGTTTATTTTTTGTGGCACTTGATTTGTTTTGGGAGGTTTGATGATATTCTAGAAGGAAAACAACTCTCTATAATAGAATTCATATTTAATAAATGGGGATAAAGTGATAAACCTACATAGTTTGTCTATATTCTAGAAGGAAAACAACTCTCTATAATAGAATTCATATTTAATAAATGGGGATAAAGTGATAAACCTACATAGTTTGTCTGCATTATGGGCATATTTTGCTCCATCTTTCACATTTTCTATCCTCAACATTCTCAATACAATGTTACCCTTCTGGAAAATGCACTGTAGGTATTTGGTGCTGTAACTGCAATACTGCAAATGTTACCCGGTACAGTTGCATTAAATTCACTTCCATTCTCGAGAAGCTTAAGGATTATGCAATCATTTCAGAATGCAGTCGAGTATTAGATACTTTTACAATATCGTCAATAATATCAGAGCTGATAAGTTCTGCCATATCTTCAATAGTATTAGAGGTAACTTCTACTATGTCTTCAAACGCTGCATTAACATTAAAATTATTATCTTGCTTGGACTAGGTTTAGGGCAACTTTTTTCTTTACTTTAAGTGCCTCTTTTTCTTCTTCTTCTTCTTCTTCTTCTTCTTCTTCTTCTTCTTCTTTCTCCTCTTCTTCATTTTCTTCTTCTCCTCCTCCTCCTCCTCCTTCTTCTTTGAACTTAAGAGTCACATCGTGATTCTGTTAACCTTTCTCTTGGTCTACGTATTGGATGTCAGTACGTTTATTGCAAGACATAAATTTGCTACATATTACCCGAGCTCGGTTTGTGCCGTTCTGCACACTGTGATCAAGTTTTGTATGGCTTTGCGATCTCCAACTTTGTAACTTGGAATCTATGTATTTGAAGAAATAGACCTTCGACGTAAGTTAATGAAGGAAAGGTTTATAGAAGTTTATGATATGTAGATACTTTTTTATTAAATTTATCAGTCACATACTAGAGGTAGTAAATTTATACCTAGATGCTACAAATAAAACATTAGACGGATTAGAAACAAATGAAAATATAAGAATAATTGAAGACTACATATACATAATAATAAAGAGAAGAGAATAAATATCATTCCGACACTACCTACCAAAAGTGTTCACACTAGTCTACTAGTCATGATATGAATTGGTTTTGCAAATCCAATCTGTTGATTCTGTAATAACTACCTGACTCCTGTCTAAATTCTCCAATAAACCTATTGTGACAGGCTTCAATACAATCCTAGATAAATATTCTCCCAGGGTATTTCGAGTGTCAGATTTACCCCTAACAAAACGAGACACGTGCCCTCCTAAAAAAGGTGCAAAAACATAATGCAATAAATAATGGCAATATTTGCACAATGAACACTCATAATCTGAGGTTAACACAGGTAGCGGATCGGCAAACCTTTTGATTTGTAACAGATTAGGGATATCTGTTTTATTTGAAGGTTCTATTGAGGGATTTGAAGGTATTTAGGGATAGTTGGAGGGTAGCAAGTGCGGTTTTTGTGTGTTCTTTTATGAAGTGGAATTTTGGGTCTCTGGTCCCATTATTTTTCACCCTCTTTTTTACGGATTACGGATGTTTTGATGGGTTTTTGAGTGGTTTTTATAGATATTTGGTTTGTTTTTTATTATCTTTTTCTACAAGTGTTTGACCTTTTTTCCCTTCCTCTAGACTTTTTGATTTTACGTGATTTTTTGTTGTAGGTATTGGATCATATTTTTCTTCTTATTCTTGTGCTATTTGTTTTAATTGTTAATCTCATTTTTGTAGCTCTTGTTTTAATTGACAATATTTTAATTTCAATTTATTTTTTGCTTTGATTACAGGTACGTTTCATATCCCATACGCTTTGGCCATCGCTCCAAGTTCGAAAGGTGATTTCAAAGGTAATATGATGGGACCACTTTTCTCTTATTTCAATTTTTCATGATCTAGGTGTCAATGATGTCATGTACCTAATACAAAATCTAGACATAGATATAAAATATTTAAAAAAAAAAAAAAATGTCACTGAGACCGGATTAAAAAATATAAAAAATCAACATTAAATTTCCGATGTGAACAGTTTCGAAAAACCTGTTTTCTTGTTCCTGAAGAACATGGAATAAAATCGAGCCATTATTTACTTCAAAACCCCTCCCTTTTATTTTAGGAAAAAATTATACAAAAAAAAAAAAAAAAAAAAAAAAAGGATTAAAGATTTATGTGCTTATTTTATTTTATTTTTTACTATCCTCTATCTTTTCGAGGAATATTTGAATATTCGCCTATTCGCCTGTAAAATTCGTGCGTAGAGTTTCCTTTTTTGCCTGTGGCTTGTTGGACCTATAGATAATAATAAAATTCAAATAGGTATACCTGTTAAAATATAAATAGGTACCTTCTTAATTTCCTAAATACATATTCAAATAAATAATCAATAGTTAAAAAAAAAAAATATCTATGAATTTAAATGTTATTTCCAAATTTCAATATGCATAGCTAGTATTTACCTACTTATTTGATTTTTTAATTCCACAAGGACACCTTCTAACTTGAAATCCCGTACCTAACTGATTTATTATTATTTTTATTTTATCATCTATTATTTTTCCTCAACGGGGTTCGAACAGCCGCAAGACGGTGGTAATGAACATATGGAGTTCTGGACCATTGTGTTCACCAGACAATAGTGAACTCATAACGGAAACAAATGAAACACTCGGTAGGAGACATAGCACCAGAACAATGCAAGCCCACGAAAATGACAACACAAAAAACAAAAGGATTTAAAACTACTAAGAGAGGTAGTAAACAATATTAATAATAATAATCCTAATGATATAAATAAAAGATGTCAAATCAAGCAAAGGTTCGAAAGAGAGTCATTTAATTTTTATTAAGTAATAGTGACTTGGCGTTATTTTCTAAATAACACTGATATTTGTATTATTTGACAATGACAATGGATTAAATGTCAATAATGCTAATCACAGCAATCAAATGTTCATTGGAACGGATCAATCTGTTTTTATTAGCAGGGAATATTTTTCTATTATATACCTATAATCTATAATGAAAGTGAACATTTAAAGGACTAAAACCCTTTCACAGTCTAAAAGTATCAGTATCTAAACCTACGAATATTTATTTTGGTCCGTAAAGACCTTTCTTAAAAGCATTGGTAAAGACATTCTGGTATTCTACTACTAGAGGTGAAAAATCTGAAATGTTGGAATTTTGGTTAGGTATATTTTTCAGCATTTTCACGTACCTATGATTCTTTTACATAATCGTTTCTAATTTAGGATTGTGTTTCAACTAAAAATCGGGTATATCTCTTTCTTTTTTTACAACATTCATTAGATATAATTTTAATATTATCTCTAAATATTTTTGCTATAGGAGAGACTTCATGAAGCATTTCATTAGATAATTATTCTCACATTTTTACTTATTTCGTTATAATTACTTACAATGAGAGTGTTACCGTAATATTTTAATTTGTCACATTTACTTTTGGCATCCAATCTGGGGCAAAGAACGTCCGGGGCAAGGTCAGAGTGATTCTCTGATTTTTTTGTAGGCATGTCTTGTGATATTTCTGTACATTTTGCACAGAATTTGGAAGAAAAACGTTTTTAAGTAGCGCGACAGTGCACAACATACATGTGTGTAAGACACACATCTGTAAGAATGAAAAAAAGTTAAAATAATAATAAAATAAATAAACTCTTACTGGATATGGATACAATTTTCACAATAACCGCAAAGGTGCCTTTGAAATTCCTGAGCTCCAAGCTACAACTAAATGTTTTTCAAGAACAACTTTTTATATTAAAGACATTTATACAAAGAAACATGAAAAAATAAATAACAGGGTCAATATTTACAGTAACAACTCTTGGAAAAAGTTTTTTTTTCTCAATGACTTTTTTCTTACTAGTTCAATTACCTCATGTTCAATTGAGTTTTAAATTTTTTAGAGAGAGGGAGAGAAAAAAGGAAAATATTTCAAGTGTCTACTTCACTTTTTTCCTAGAAGCTGTTCAAGACGAGAAAAGTCTAAAGATTACATTTTTTATTATTTGAAGATATAAAATAAATTTAAATCGAAATAAATACCTACTGCCTAATGTTTTTCGCTATTCGATTTGGTTTAAATACTTTTCCTCTTGGTTTTTCATTAGCTGGTTTTCATTCTTCTATTTGCTCTTTTGTTTCTATACCTGTTCCTTCTTTTCTTCGAATGCTATTACCAACTGTATCTTTATTTTTGATTTCATTGTTAATCTTGGTATTTTAGAAAGCTATTGCTCATTATTTT
>NW_007381464.1:0-5317 GCF_000475195.1 Diaphorina citri | reverse complement strand
TTTGGTTGTGACTATTTTTTTTTTTTTTTTTTTTTTTTTTTTTTTTAATGATTATTTTGGAATAAAATTAACTTCGAAAAGGAAAGTTTAAATGTAGCAAATTTATAACTGAGGCATTTAAAGGGGACATTCAAAATTGAACCAATTAGCGTACCGATTACCAACTGGTTTACCAGTGTTCTTCTCCAAATACAAGATACATAGTATGCTCAGTAGGATTTCAGATCATAAGACTCCGAGGCCCTTTATACCTGTATTTCAAGCATAGTTTACAGTGGAAACAGTGGAAATCCTGCTGATTGTCCGGTAATCCTGAACAATTTAAAGTTCAAATTCCTTGTATCCATATCCATGTAGATTCAGTCACTCACTCACATATGCAGAATTTCAGAGCAACATCGTGCTATACATTGCTCGACACTACTCAACAGTTGGTGTTGGTACGGACATATTCTAATCTAATATATTTTCAATATCTTAGTTGAAGTGCCTAAAGGTGTTATTGTAAGGCAAAGAGTAACACCCAGAATGATTCAGAATACAAAAGACCTATTGATGAATCTAATGAACTCACCAGATAACCTCTACAGCCTCTACTTTTGGAATAGATGAATTAATCCACAGTGAACTCTTCTGGTGGAATTAACCCTGGATTAAGAGTCAACCTGCCTTACGATGGATTACACGTTAAACCTAATAATGACCTCAGAATCAACTTATCTTGAGATGTACCTTACCTTTTTTTGCTGCGTAAACAAACAGTAGAAAATGATGTAACTTGGTATTGACAAAAAGGTAGGCAAAATTGCCCATCTATGGAGTATGCCTTTATAGGCACACTCCATTTTTTAAGGGGAAAGATCCTCCTTGCCTTTCTCTTGGGATTAACTGAAAATAAAGAAACCTGCACTTCCTGAAAGTGTGAGCAGCCATACATGTACCATTTTTCGTGAATTTTCGACAGATTCAATAATTCATTTTATTCAATAATTCATTTTTCTCCAGCAATGTTGTGATGCCTTCTTTAAACAATATTGTTAAACATGACTTTGTGGTAAAATATGACTTGCTGGGTAAACAACGTTGTCTCTGGCAGTTCATAGTTCTAACTCGTGTTCTGAAGGTGTTTGTTCTTCAAGCCTTCCCACTTATTTATACTTGCAGGTATTTACCCATGTTTATAGCTATATCATGAGTCTACCCATTTACACTGTCTGGTGTGAGGCCAAGCGTTACATTGCGATGGTTCAATTCATTTCCTTCACGTACCATCCAATCAAATGGCTGCGTTTCCATGAAAATGTTGTCTCATTGGTTGAACGAAAATTAAGTTATAACGATTCGGTTCTTGTTGGTTTTTCTTGTCTTCGGTTTGAATTTATTAGAAGACGATTTCATGGTCCAATGGTCCTGGTGCTCTTGAACGGAGTTGCTTTGTTTCGGATAGGTATACATCTGGAATCTGGATGGATGATTGAACTGTGTTATTGTAATTATTATTATAATTATTATTATTTTTATTGTTTTGACGCAGTCTTAGTCACGGTGAAATGAATGGTGACGAGACGTTCTGTGACACTGAATTTATTAGTAAATTAGTAATAGGAAGTAGTAGAAATTTCAAAACTTTTTCCCAAATAGACTGATAAGGTCCTTTCTCAGTACGGCTTTCTCCTATCCTGTCTACCTTCACTCCGCTTTTGGAACGATAAGACCTTGGCAGTTACGCCGGTTACAGTTCCTTCTTACAAATCTCTGATCTTACAATGTCGTACGATGAAAAAGAGAACACAGTCGTCGACATTCAACGGTGTAAGATCAAAAATCTGATTTAGCGGAACCACAGCCTTGGCGAACTTTCCAATCGACCCATGATAGTATTATACCAAGCCCTTACAGCCTTACACCATTGAGCCCACTCAAGCTCAGTTCTTATCCCACTGACTCGGATATAATGTTCGAACCCTTTCACCATGTGGGCCGTGGAACTCGATTAATCAGAACATGTGGGCTATGAACTCCGATATATTCTATGAACTCCGATATATATTCTATGAACTCCGATATATTCTATGAACTCCGCTAGCATTGTTATCGCGAGCACAATGGGTTTTTGGGATCTGAACACGTGGCTTGTGTGAAAGATTGAAAGAACTAGACGAAGAATAGGATAATTTCCAGCCTGAAGAATGGTCCTCGATCTTCCAGGGCCGCTCGAACCCTAGGCCGCGGGGGCTAAGTCCAAGGGTGGGCCAATCCAGTATGGATTGGCCCCCTATCCCCCTATTGGAAATCCAGGGATATCACCAAAGTATGGGAAAATATTATCAATTCTTGCATAATTCTTCTGATCCAATTAATGGAATTTCAAAATTCTTTCAAACCTCAACTAGGTCGCGTTGCTAACCCCACCAATTGGCCAATCCAATGCCCTACATCACCAAAGTATGGGAAAATATGATCAATTCCTCCATATTTTTTGATCCAATGCGTCAAAATACTACTTTTCCATTTTCTATTAGTATTGTTATTGTAAGATCTCTTTTGAATACTTTGTTGGTATTTGGCACGCCTAACAACAATTTTTTACAAACAACAACAATACTATGAGGGAGTTTTAGCTTTAATTTTTCCTTTTTGGGGAAAACTGCTGGTTCCGGCCCCCCTTGAATAATCTAGACCTAGGGAAAATGGGCCTGACGGACCCCCCTGAGGACGGCCCTGAGGTCTCCTTAAGGTGGCGATGTTGATGAGCTAACGGAGCTTATTGTAAACCAGAAACTATTGTAAACCAGAGTATTGTAAACTGTAGTACACTATTGCCTGTGTTGATTATTACGAACAGTATAATAGGTTAGGTAGGTAGTATCCATGATATCTCTATGCTCTTAAGTACGTAGTTTGTGTCTTGAAGAAGTTTTGTAGAGGAAACTGTAACTACTGACGTCTTGTCGTTCCGAAATCGAAGAGAGGACAGGATAGGAGAAATTCAGCCGTTCCGAGAACGAACCTTATCTCTTCAGGATAAAATCAGCCTGGGCAGGAATCGAACCCGCAATCTAGCGCTTAC
This sequence comes from Diaphorina citri, assembly GCF_000475195.1. Taxonomy (NCBI): domain Eukaryota; kingdom Metazoa; phylum Arthropoda; class Insecta; order Hemiptera; family Psyllidae; genus Diaphorina; species Diaphorina citri. Next base: position 2,247 of record NW_007381464.1, on the reverse strand, counting down.
AACTTGGGCGCTTTACCTTTCAAGCTAACTTGCTCTGTTTCTTTTATTTCGTCAATTCAGTGGTAATCTCCGATAGACTCACTCAGAAATTCTTCTCAAAATAGCAACTGCTTTAACGTCCCTACAACATTCAAATCCTTTCTTTTCCATTTCCTTCAGCAAAGCATCAGCACAATCGATATACATAATACAATCAGCACATTCGGATCAGCAAGAAATTGTGAAGAGAGGGGAAGCTAAGCAGTGTAAGAGAGATAGATGAGACGCTCCCTCTCTCTTCCTCCCTCCCCTTCTGTATGTTAATATTGAGTAATATTGCTGACAATAGAAGGTGGGGGGGATTTCCCCCCTTTCTATTATAATGATGGCAAATGATAATGGTGCTCAGGGAGGGGGGATGCCCCTCCAAACCATACATCATATTTATATGCACAGGAAATAAATATGTAGATAAATATGTATTTATTACATAACGGAGGGAAAGAAAATGTAATGTTTGTGTTGGAAATGTTTTTTGTTGCACGGCTTGTGTATTGTGGTTTTTAGCCGTCCTTCCTTTATTATTACAATAGTAATAAAAAAAGGTATAGTGGACGGGCTATTGTATTCGCTTCGGTGTCGTCTGTCCGTCTGTCTGTCCCCGTAGAAGGACTTGTCCAAACCTGGTTACTTTTGTTTGAAATTGAACGGCAAATCTAGTTTGTCTGGTGAAGATTTTGACATTTCCTTTGGTCTTATAAAGACGTTCGAAGACCATCATTTTCTGGCTTTCCTCGTCGTCTGTCTGGGTTATTTTCACTAGAATTATCTAAATTTTAGCTGTTCCCTAGAATTATTTTTTAGAACTAATGCCAGTCACTCACGCTTAGACCGCGGTCTGACAGTCGGAACGAGTTGCGGGAAATGCTCAAGACCTAGGTGTCTGCCAGGCCGTCTGAAAGACCTAGGTCTCGAATTTTTTCCGCCGTCAGTGGGTGGCATTTGATTATCTGACAACATTTTTTCTAATTTTTTCCTCTAAATTTAGAACGAGCCGCCCTTGTACATATCCAAACTTTTTTTCTCCTCCATCACGTGGAGGTGCTTGAACTGTTGTTTGATGTATTCTGAATGCATCATTCAACTCTCTCACCCTCCGAAAGTTCTTCTCCACCCATTTTCTTCTTTTTCTTCTTCTCCTTACTTTTTCTTTTTTGAATACCTACTTCGTTTTTATACGTTCTTCCCTTTTTGCTGTCTTCGTTCTGGTCCTGCTGTGAGATTGTTATATCGGTGCCATGAATTCTCTTCCCTTTTTGTTGTCTTCATTCTGGTCCTGCTGTGAGATCGTTATATCGGTGCCATGAATTTCAGCTTGGCAAGTAGAAGACAATGACGGTACCTTAAATGTACTCTGGTCTAAATCAGGTGTATTGTGGGCTAAACCTAAAGTTGTATGCCTTTTGGCACAGGGATTTCTCTAGAATCATAAGTAAAATTCAATTCTATGATGTTAAGTGCTTTATGTAGACTGTCGAATTGTAGTCCCTTTATTTCAAAAATTATCTTATGATATTTCAATGGAGAACAAGTTTTCTAATTTCTTCTTATTGTTTCTTTGTTTACAGGAAAATCAGGCAATGGACGGCTAAGGAAGTTACCTTGAAATTTGGATTAACCTGAAGCAGGACCTAACGAAAAGGTTCTATGGTAAGAGATTGAAATAATTCAGGAAATCTCACATGATGAGATCTGTTTCTACTAGCTCCTAGTTAGTTTTCAAGGTAATGATCAAAAACACCCAAATAGTGTTTAGGTCTTTGGGTGGAAGATCTCACCCTGCTCTCTACTAAGAATTCTGACACTTCCAACAAAAGCATTAAAGATAGAACAGGCAATTTACTAAATGGTTCACTAAAGATTAAAGAGAGAAAAAGCTAACAATGAGCTAACCAAGCTATTCATTAAACAATATCTTCCTCATTTATACGAGGATGGGACTGGAAAGTTCCTTTACAATACAGACAAGTTGAAGAAAGGAACACGACTGTGATGAAAAAAGCTGGTTTTCCCCTCAGCGGAAATGCTTTCCTAGTTCATTGTGTTCAGGGGGGGATTGGGCACATACTGTGTAGGGAGAGACACCATGGAGTGATGGAAGCATCAACCCTTCTATTTGAATATTCCACCAGGGCCGGAATAAAGGGAGATTAAAAAAAAAAAGAAAATAATATAATATAATATCTAATAGTGTGGTGCTTCTTTATG
>NW_007381463.1:11713-13161 GCF_000475195.1 Diaphorina citri | reverse complement strand
CACAGCGTAAAAACTTTGAGAGAGACTCTGGAAAAAATCGTTTCTGCCAGAGAAACATCATTCGCCATGACCCAAGCAAAGGTTGGATCAAGTCAACTGATTGAAAGTTTCACCACCGAAAGTCTACTTACCACTGTTGGGAAACCAAGACCAAGTAGTGGAAATAAGGGTCAGTTTCGCAGGAAACCTGACAATCCTCGAAAGTCTTCTTTGGGTCGGGTGAAATCCAGCACTTATGCTTTGTCAAATAAGCGCCGTGATAGACAGCCATCACCTAGACCAGCTTCAAAGAAGAGGAAGCTTGAATGTATTTACTGCAAGGGTGATCATTACAACGACGCTTGCAAAGAAGTATCAACCATTGATGCCAGGAAACGTATTCTACTCAAAGAAAGGTTGTGCTTTGTATGCTTGCGAAGCGACCACTTGTCGGATAAGTGTACTTACAAACGCAGATGTTACCATTGCAATGTCAATGGAGATCACAACAGGAGTATTTGCCCAAGCCAATTTAAACCAAGCAAAACATCTAGTAGCACGCTTGCCACAGCATGACATGAGACGATTCTCCCTACAGCAGTTGCCTGCGCAGTAACGACAAAGGGAGAAAAGAAGGTTCGTATCCTCTTTGATACTGGAAGTCAAAGAAGTTATGTCACAAACTCTGTTGCACAACAATTAGCGCTTGTGGACGATAATCCAGACAATCAAATAGATTTGACTGTATACACTTTTGGTTGCATGAAACCAAAGACGATCAAGACTTCTTTGGTGTCTCTCATGATTCGTTTGAAAGATGACTCGGTCTTAGAAATCTCAGTCTATGCGGTGCCTAGAATAACGGGACCCTTGGCAAGCAACTTTGACTTTAAACAGCATGTTCAGAAACGGTTTCCAGATTTAGACATTGCCATTGATTCAGAGGTTGACAAACCTGCTGATCTCTTGATTGGAAGTGATCTTTACCATTCCTTTGTCAAGGGACAAGTTAAACATGTTGAAGAAAACTTACATTTGGTCCAATCTAAACTAGGCTGGATTATTTGTGGTCAAGAATCTGACAAATTTCCAGAACGGACTATGTCTTTCCTCACTTATGTGTCAGGAATTGATGACTCCATGTCTCAATTTGTTGCACCTGATCCACCTCTTAATGATGATAAGATAAAAGAGTTGTGGGAGTTGGAAGCCATAGGGATCCGAGACTCGCCTAAGATCCTACATCAAGATGAGATCATTGAGTTCTTCAACAAAACGACAATCTTTAAAGATGGACGTTACCATGTGAAATGGCCATGGACACAATATCCTACAGACCTCCCACCAAATTTGGGATTAGCCACAGGACGTCTAACCAGTCTGGTGAAAAGGCTTGATCATCAAACCCTTGAACTTTACGACCAGGTTCTTCAAGATCAATTGCGACTAGGTGTCGTAGAAGTAGTTGA
>NW_007381463.1:2538-8304 GCF_000475195.1 Diaphorina citri | reverse complement strand
CCGTTTGGTTCGTGACCTGAGCTAATTTGATACATCCTGTTGTAATAGTTGGCCCACGGGCGTGGAGTGGTACATCATTTACGCTGGTAAATGGTTTGATTACGCCCTAGAACTACATGATTTATACCCCCCTCTTGATTATTCATCAACAGGTTTGTATCAGCCGATACTTACTGCTACCCTGGATACAGGAGAGAGGTCTGGATACAGAGACCATCCACATTTGGATACAGTGTGATCCCAGATATGGGTTCGCTACACTGGACGGCAGTGGATAATGCCGGCATTTGGCTATACGACCACTGGATACAGTGGCAATTGGCCGGATACGGCAAGAAGACGGGATATAACCGTAAATCTCGGATACGGGTTCTGCACGGGTAGAGCCCTGGGCACGGGCTCATACCGTAAATCCGGATACCGGGTCTGCCAAGGTAGGTTGGAAGGGGAATGTTGGCACGGGTCTCAGGAGGGCCTCGGCGCTGCAGGAAGTACCGAGCGATACCGTTCCGATACACACTGCGCGGATACCGACGTGCCGATACACACTGCGGGCATACGAGTGCCGATACACATCGGGATACCGAGTGCTATAACACACTGCGGGATACCGAGTGCCGATACACACTCAGGATACCGAGTGCCCAACTCCTCCATCTATTTAGGGCTACGCAAGCCATCCCTTCCTTCTCTTTGTTTCAGGCAATATAAACCATTTTTTTCAAAGTAAATAATAATATAAATCAAAGAACATTTAAAATTAGTGACATTTAGTGACACTTCATACTACGTGTCATGGATGCTTCCGTGAGACGCATACAGAAGTTGGTGGAACATCTTCAGGAATGTGTTTCCAGCTGTGCTACTTTGAAGGAAGCTCTAGCAGACAGTTCGCAAGTAGACTCAGTTCAATCTCAAATCAAAGTACAGAAATTAAGAAATTCCAATGACCGTGTTGTTCGAGAAGTCAAGGAATTTCTTACTTCAAATGAGGAGCTGGGCGATGAAGCTAAGAACGTATTGGATGAAGCCAATAATCTTCAGATTACAGCCGAGGATCTCCTAGTTGAACTGGACATTTACATGAAACCCAAGGAATCTCCATCTCTCATACAACCAGCTCCAGCGTTACCACACGCTTCCTCAGGGGGCAATCTTCCCAAACTTCAGTTGCCAGTTTTTAATGGTGACATCCTAAAATGGACGGAATTTTGGGACCGCTTTACATCCGTTGTGGATCGACGCACAGATATTTTAGAAGTCGATAAACTGGCATATCTTGTTGGGTCAGTGGAGGAGGATGCAAAACAGGCAATCGAAGGTCTGGAACTTACAAATGCAAACTACAAGTTGGCAGTCCAGAAACTCAAGGACAGGTTTGGGAAACCCAATCTGATTATAGATGCTCACTATGCTGCGTTGAACAGGATTCCAGTTGCGGTGAACACTACAACAGACCTTCGACGCGCTCTGGATACCGTGGAGCGCCATATGCGAACCCTTGAGACTCTGGGAGAAGATATAAATCATAATCAGTTAAGAACTACAGTGATGGAAAAATTTCCTCAAGAAATCATATATGAACTGCGTATGGATATGGAGTCCAGTGGCCACAGCGTAAAAACTTTGAGAGAGACTCTGGAAAAAATCGTTTCTGCCAGAGAAACATCATTCGCCATGACCCAAGCAAAGGTTGGATCAAGTCAACTGATTGAAAGTTTCACCACCGAAAGTCTACTTACCACTGTTGGGAAACCAAGACCAAGTAGTGGAAATAAGGGTCAGTTTCGCAGGAAACCTGACAATCCTCGAAAGTCTTCTTTGGGTCGGGTGAAATCCAGCACTTATGCTTTGTCAAATAAGCGCCGTGATAGACAGCCATCACCTAGACCAGCTTCAAAGAAGAGGAAGCTTGAATGTATTTACTGCAAGGGTGATCATTACAACGACGCTTGCAAAGAAGTATCAACCATTGATGCCAGGAAACGTATTCTACTCAAAGAAAGGTTGTGCTTTGTATGCTTGCGAAGCGACCACTTGTCGGATAAGTGTACTTACAAACGCAGATGTTACCATTGCAATGTCAATGGAGATCACAACAGGAGTATTTGCCCAAGCCAATTTAAACCAAGCAAAACATCTAGTAGCACGCTTGCCACAGCATGACATGAGACGATTCTCCCTACAGCAGTTGCCTGCGCAGTAACGACAAAGGGAGAAAAGAAGGTTCGTATCCTCTTTGATACTGGAAGTCAAAGAAGTTATGTCACAAACTCTGTTGCACAACATTTAGCGCTTGTGGACGATAATCCAGACGATCAAATAGATTTGACTGTATACACTTTTGGTTGCATGAAACCAAAGACGATCAAGACTTCTTTGGTGGTAACACCTCAAGCTATCATTCCAAAAGCGTTTTGATTTGAATATAGCTGAGTGTGCAAAGTCGTAGTAAAAAGGAAGTACAGATATATGGTAAGGGAAAGAAGAAAGAAAGAGATAGAGAGAGAGAAGAAGTACAGATATATGGTAAGGGAAAGAAGAAAGAAGTTCGAATGGCTAATGGAAGTATTATTACCCGCTCGATATCTCTTCTCTACCCGCTTGAGATATCTGAGGAACTAGAAAATAACATTAGTGTCCAATCTAGAGACTCAACAGAGTCCGCGGCCTCACAAAGAACAATTCTGTTACAACCAGAAAATAACCAGATCAAAGACTTGGAAAAATCTCCAGCCTTGCAACCAAATGTTCAGATAGCTGAAGAAGAAAACAGTGCTCGAGTTAGTGATGCTAGCCGTCCGGTGCGAAAGGCCGCAGAAATAGCACGAGAAAACATTAGACGATGTTTAACATTAGCTATAATAAACAAGATAGCACATTAGAAATAAGTTTAGAGACTTATTAACATGGATCTCAAAATATGTGTTATGTCAATAACCATATCAAAGGCAAAAGAAAGACTGGTATTATTTTAGTTCCTCTTATTAGTCTTCATAGTTTGACCTCTCACTTTGGTTTGTAAATATTAGAGCTTGTGAGACAGTCAATGCGTGTAAACTGATTAGACAGTATTATTGATTCCTAACAAATTGAGGATTAGTCTCAATCTCAATAAGGCATGTAATTAATATAACATGTACATATTCTTTAGTTGTACTATTTGTAATTCACCACGAGTGAAAATAAGAAACTCTGTCGGCACAAGCCGTACTCAAGATAAAGAAAAGACTTCCGGAAAGAAGAGAGAGAGAGAGAGAGAGAGAGGAAGTACAGAAATATGGTAAGGGAAAGAAGAAAGAAAGAGAGAGAGGGAGAGAGAGATAGAGAGAGAGAGGAAGTACAGATATATGGTAAGGGAAAGAAGAAAGAGAGAGATAGAGAGAGAGGAAGTACAGAAATATGGTAAGGGAAAGAAGAAAGAGAGAGATAGAGAGAGAGGAAGTACAGAAATATGGTAAGGGAAAGAAGAAAGAGAGAGATAGAGAGAGAGAGGAAGTACAGATATATGGTAAGGGAAAGAAGAAAGAGAGAGATAGAGAGAGAGGAAGTACAGATATATGGTAAGGGAAAGAAGAAAGAAAGAGAGAGAGAGAGAGGAAGTACAGATATATGGTAAGGGAAAGAAGAAAGAAAGAGAGAGAGAGAGAGGAAGTACAGAAATATGGTAAGGGAAAGAATATTATATTTTCGTGTCCAGAAATTACACAAGCAACAAACAAGTTTAAATAACAGAAAAAATAAATCAAAGGGTAAACAGGCAACAAATTAACTAGGCTACCAGTAAAAAGATACACAATAACAATAAAATTATACCTAATCAGTGATTAATGTCTCGTACCCATGTACCTAATAAGTGATAATATGTACATACCTACTTACATAATTATAGAGAGTGAGATCAATAATTAAAAAGATACACAATAACAATAAAATTATACCTAATCAGTGATTAATGTCTCGTACCCATGTACCTAATAAGTGATAATATGTACATTGCCGTCCCTGGAAACGATCTAATACTCAATATTAAATCGGCTAAACTTTCTACCACCAGATATGCATCAAGGGAAAGAAGAAAGAAAGAGAGAGAGAGAGAGGGAGAGAGAGAGGGAGAGAGAGAGGGAGAGAGAGAAAGAGTGGAATGAAGCACTCGAAACTCGAAACTTGTACAGCTCGCTATACTGTAGTAATAGAAAGTAAAAAATCGTCTGATTATTATTTATTTGCATTTTTATAGCGTTCCCTCCCATATTTTTCCTTACTTGACTTTTAGCGGAGGGAAAAAGTAAAGATAAAATCCATCTCCTTCGATATTTTTCCCATGCTTTAATGGGGGAAAAGTAACAGATAGATAAGATTTATGATTCGTGCCAAAGAGGTCGAAATCTGATGATGTATTCGTACTGATAAGAGGCCAGGGTGTTAAAAATTAGGTAAACTATAGGTAATATATTGAAAGATAATGTGCCAGTGTGCCTTAACCTTTTTTTCCCCCTTTAAAGCGCTTTAACTGCCTTAGCCTTAAATGCACGCTAATAAGTAGGGCTTCTTGTTAAATTTCCGTACAATACCCTAATAGTTCTTACGAAGTATCCTCTCCCGCTAATAAGAAAGGATCGCTTTAGAATACCTACAAAAAAAAATCCTTGATTTTTTTTCCGAATTTGGCCAACTACCTACACATTTACCACGAGAAATAACAAAGCATAATAATTATTATTTAAATTGATTTTATTATTATTTTGCTTTAACTGACAGGAACACTTCCACCCAACCACTGATTTTTCTTTCAATGTCGGTCTGGGCGTGAAGAGGAAAGCATCAAATTTGACGCTGAAAAATAGGAACATTTTTGGATAATAATAATAATAATAATGATAAATAATAATAATAATTACATTGTATTTAAATTGATTTTATTATTATTTTGCTTTAACTGACAGGAGCACTTCCACCCAACCACTGATTTTTCTTTCAATGTCAGTCTGGGCGTGAAGAGGAAAGCATCAAATTTGACGCTGAAAAATAGGAACATTTTGCTCGTGAGTCAATTTCATTCTGAATAGGAAGTACGAAGGAAAATGAATCCAAGTCTCATTTGTCATGATAATATTCTGGTGCCTGAGGGCCTTACCGTTACCATATGAGCTATCTTTTTTCCTTTTTTTTTCTTCTTCTTCTTCTTCTTCTTCTTCTTCTTCTTCTTCTTCTTCTCCTCCTCTTTTCTTTCTTTAAAAGAAGAAAAAAAAGACGTTTAAAAGAAAAAAAAAGAGTTTTGATACAGGGAACTGTAACATCGCAGGTCTTATCAACCCGAAATAGAAGAGAGGAGGATTGGCTATGAGAAAGCCAGCCATTCTGAATTTTGAGTACAATACATATAAGCCCGCGGGGGCGGGCCCCATGCCCTTTCCTAAATACAGCCCTGCTCTTATGTCTATATTTTACATAATTATAGAGTCACACCGATATTTATATTCTATTCTATTCTCTAGGTATTCTATTCTATTCTATTCTATGCCCCTGTGTTCTATTCTATTCTATTCTATGCCCCTATGTTCTATTCTATTCTATTCTAGCTAGGTGCTATCTTTACTCTTGCGGACCTTTGACTGCCAGATTATTGAAATGAGGTCGTTTCTATACCTACCTACCTTTAACCTAGTTTGTTAGAGCGAGAGAGAGAGAGAGAGAGAGAGAGAGAGAGAGAGAGAGAGAGAGAGAGGGAGAGAGTGAGAGAGACGTGGAGGCGGAGCGACACAT
>NW_007381463.1:0-1379 GCF_000475195.1 Diaphorina citri | reverse complement strand
TGGGGGCACGGTTGGTCCAGTGGTAACGCGCTTGCTTGCCATGCAGAAGGTCCCGGGTTCGAATCCCACCATCGACAAAAATTTCTACTCGTTTTTCGATTGCAAATATTTCAACGGCCCACTTTCTGGTGTTTTCGTGTTGACCCAGCACCTAAATGGGAAGTATTGTGTCTCTTCTCGCCCATCTGATGAGAGGCATACTACGGGATGGGCATGTAGCATGGCCACATGCGTCTAATGTAGCAGTTGTTTCATTGCTACGAAATAAAAACGGCGGTGGAACACTCATAAAAAAAAAAAATAATCACATCACGTGAACGATTGGAAAATGGGGAGTCAAAGAGATGTAGTTCCCTCATAATATTGTAGGAAATTTCGTTCAGGACAGCCACACTACCATCACGTCACGTCACGTGACGTGATATACGGATACGCCACTCTTGTTGAGCCTAGAAAATTGGATGCAGATTCCCCCCCCCCCTCTCCCCTCCAGCTTCGATTAAATATTCCTAATATTTTTCCGTACGGATTTCCTCGTATCAAATATCCCCGCATAATAATCCCATTTTACCGTACAATTTTTATCCCCCGCTGTTTGTTTATGACCAGAGATCGGATATGCAAATGCATATTTTGCATCCATATTTTGGTATGGCGTGCATATTTTGACCTTCCTTAGGTATCCTACAATAAGGAAAGTTGCATAGTAGGTACCTACACTTCGGTCTATCGCTCTTAAGCCGGCCATTTACTTTCAGACCGTCTTCTGACAGTCCTCGGTCTCATAGACGTGGGTCTTTCAGACAGTCTGAGTGAGTGGTGGAAGAATCTAGAGACTCAGGTCTGTCAGACCTAAGGCTTTTTCCGGTCCCACTCACGGTAATGTGAGGAGGCTGGTAGGGTAAAATTACTATCACTAAAAATCCTGGAAGTCAAAAAGTGTTTCTACGTTCTTGTAGTAATGAAAAAATAACTACCTCTGCTACATTAGATTCTTGTGGTCTGTGTCGTAACATGCCTATTGCCTATGCCTATTCCTTAGAAAGGACTATAATAGCACCACTTTCTTCCTGTTCTATTACTATTAATAAGGAGGTCACGCCTATAGTCTACCCCACTTTCCCCTAATATAATAACATGTTACCCCCACTTTCCCCTAAAATAAATCTCGTTCTAACCTCAACACTCCCTAAACACTTCAATTTAGTTCGAATACAGGGTGACTCATTGAACCTGACTAACCTCAACACTCCCTAAACACTTCAATTTAGTTCGAATACAGGGTGACTCATTGAACCTGGCTACACTGAAAAAAAAAATTTCCAAGTCAGTATTGTTAGGCGCAAAAATAACTGGATATAGTTGTATCACCTTAAATA
>NW_007381462.1:9755-13162 GCF_000475195.1 Diaphorina citri | reverse complement strand
AAATTTTCGTCTCTTCCCAAACTTAAAATATTTTTCTCTCCATCCTTGTTCCCTTTTCTCTCCATCTCTTTTCCTTCTCCTTCTCCCTTTGTACCTCTTTCCCTCCTCTTTATCTCTCCTCCTCCTCCTCTCTCTCTCCCTTTATAACTTTTCTCTCTCTCGACCTTTTCTCTTTTCTATGTCTTTCCTCCTCCTCCCCTCTCCCCTCTCCCTATCTTCTTACCGCCTCAAATGTTTTCACATCTCGAAAATTTCATCCGTATCAAATTATGTTCAAATTTCGTTTACGTAAACGGGTCTGTGTTTGTCTGTGTACAGGTTACCTTCCTTTTCATATTTGCACACAAATTTTACTTTCTCAATTTGAAATTTTTCCCTTCGTCCCTCGTTCGTGTTTCCCTCATATCTAAGCTTTCTTCCCACATCCTGAGGGTATTTCTATTCTATTGAAGGGACACATGACGGGTTCTGGGAGGGAAGGCGAGGTAGAAAAGGGTAAGTGATACCTTCGTGGAAGGTTACTGAAACGAGGGAAAGGACGCAAGTTTTGGTATTTTTCTCTCCAGAGTCTCCAGTTTTGAATGCAGGGATCCCGAAGATTTTGTTATTATTTTTCTACTAGTAAAATATAATTTCTACTCTCTCTCCTTCCCTCTCTTTTTCTCTCTCTCTCTCCTCTCTCTCCTTCTCCTTCTCCTTCTCCTTCCCCTTCCCTCCCCCTGTCCGCTCTCTCTTCTCAATCAGTCTATCTGAATCAAAGCTGTTTTTTTATATATATATATTAGATTGTTTCATTTTATCTTCATCTACAATTCTTTCACCAGCTCAATCAACCTTGAGCTATCCTCACTCGTCTGATCTTCTTCTTTCATAATAAGAAAGTAATTGCAATTAACATTTCCTTAAATAAGTGCAACTAGAGCGCGTATAGACAGTTGTAATTAATTATGCGAATGCAAATAAAATAATAAGGATTGGAAAAAAAGGTGGTGTCCGACGTAAACATATATGGGATATACAATAACTCTAGGAAGACAAAGTTAAAAGCTGGTAATTGATAGTAAACAAATGGAGCAAATGTACAAATTGTAAAAAACAGTAAGAATGGAATTTAGGCTTAGAGACAAAGGTGATTGTATGATGTAGATCTGAATAAATGAATCTTGTTAGCCTAGCAGCTAGTGATGGAATGTTGACTTGTGAATAATTGAAAAGATGTCAGCTCATAAAATAACAGTGCAAAATGCAAATTCTCTGGGTAGGGAGATAAAACTTGCTTCTGATACTGATGCTGTACTTGTTACATTTGTTGACAGAACCCCAGCACTTCGATTTGAACTTTAAGCTTAATGAACGAATGTGTGGTACTTGATATAGACCTCGGTTGTTTTTATTGTCCCTCATTTTTAGAAATATTATATTTTTTTTTACTTGTATTTTTTTGCTAAGCAGTTTAAATTTCAAAACTGGTTTTTCTACTTTTCTCTAATCTTCTTTGTCTCATCTCCTATCTCTCTCTCTTCCCTCCTCCCTCCCTCCTCCTCTCTCCCCCGTGTGTGTGTGTGTGTGTTACACCCCCCTTTCTTTTCCGCCCTTTTCCTTTTCATCTTCCTTCAGTCTGTTTTATTTGGTCCTGGATGAATACCTCTAAATGAGGTTATGGAAGCAACAGAAGAGGAGGAAGGGCGGGAGAACATGGAGGCAGGAGAGGGAAAAGGTGAAGAACGCGAGCGCGGGAGAGGCTTGGAAAAGTCAGTGAGGAGAGAGATCGTGTTTTCTACTTCGTCTTGATAGAGATGACAGTGGCAAGTATCAGCTTCATTATTTTAGCGAGCTAGACAACTAGGTCAACGCCACTTTCCGTACATGCTAATGTCACTGTACGTCCCATGTACCGTGCTGCTATTCTATGTAGCTTAACTCTAGATTCTGGCAGAATCAATGGGATTATCTGGGAGTTCTATCATTACTTTAACGAGATTAACGGACTACCTACACCATTACGGCGATTAGTCGGTAGTTTTGGTGGGTTTTGGTGATGTAATCCACCCCTGTTCCTCGGTGGCACGCGCTAGGACTGTGGTACTCATTCTCAAGTTGATTTTATTTGAGTTCAATGGGAGGACGTTGCAAATGGGTAAAATTGATAAATACCCCCCCCCCCCCCCCCCCCCCCCCCCCCCCCCGCGCGGGCATGGTCGTCTCCTATGTGAAAAGTTGGGAACTCTCTCGGTGAAATCCGTTGCCCTCCCACTGAACACAACAAAACATCCGAAAAACCACTCACCCTCGTAACCCCCACGGGTCGAACTTCCATTCTTCTACTCACGGGTCCCGAAGGCGTTCACCCGCGCCCGCTAATTTTTGCTGACCCCGATCTTGAGCTCACATATACGCAGCTCTTCCCTATTTTTGTGTACCACGTTAAGAGATTAGCGGTACAAGCTATGCCCAAAAAGTTTGCCGTTCCGCAGAGTGCGAGAAGAGAACCTTGCTAATGGCCACATACCACTTGTACTGCGTTGCATGCTGCAGTACGCTTTGCCTCGCGCCGTGCGGGGAAATCTTGACACAGTGGTACGCTCTTCGCTTGAGGTATGTCGGCAGTTGACTTCTACGTTTAACATCCATCTTCCCCGCCAGTATAATATCCTCATATCAGACTTCTTATACGAGCGTAAGATTCTCTGAGTCGTCATAAGAATATAGATGAAAAAATGTGTAGTCTGTTAATCTTCTGCTTAACCCATAATATAAGGTACTCCCAGATAATTTTCCCATTGTTTTTTGCTCCTAAGTGGTAATATTCCTTGCTCATAGTTAGTGTGACTTTGCCACACCCCTCACCCACCTGTACCGCCCGCCACCACCTCTCCCTCTTGGGAACCTGCCCAGCGGGAAGGAGGGAGGCCCAAGCTCCCACAGTGACTTCCTAAGGGCGGTGTCAGTCGGACGACTATGCATGCACTCTTACATACAATAGCCTGGCCTATACTGCAGTATATGGCGCTGAAATTCTGTGGTTAAACCAAGGCCGTGGGCAATGGGAAATCATCACCTTGTCTATACTCCCTCTTGCTCGTTGTCAGGGCCCCATGGGCCGCGCCGTCGTGCGTCCTGCGCCCCTGCCTGCGGCTGAGACCCGGGTTCGCATTCCCGCCCCGGCCGGGTCCCACAGAACCAACCTTTGTCTCATCGCCACAATGATATGTTCCCGCCCCGTTGCGCCTGGCTGTTGCGGCCCACTCCGCCTGTGGGAGCCAATGGCGTTAGCTATGCACCTATAAATGCGCGCATGCGACCATGCGGCTACCATGTGTGTGTCAGTCAGCTGACCATACGCTTATGACATAGGGATTGAGGGGTAGATTAATTGTGTTAGAGCTTATCCTGGCTCTGTGTGCCGT
>NW_007381462.1:0-7107 GCF_000475195.1 Diaphorina citri | reverse complement strand
TTTTTCAAAAAAAAAATTTTAAATATTTTCAAAAGAAATGTTTTAAAAAATGTAAAAAAAAAAAAAAAAAAAAAACATTGACCTTTGTCCCTATTTTTCCCTCCTGTGCGAGGGGGCGGGTTTAAGGGAGGGAAAAAATCATCAATGTCTCCTCTTCGGCGCCATCCCGACGGGATTTTTTGTAATGACAAAAATAAATTCCGTCGACAGAGAATAGATAATGAATTCCTTGTCACAAGAGCAAACAATCCCATTGAATAGGGACTGGGAGGTAGGGAGAGAGGGAAAAGAGACTGTCAGGGAGGGAAGATGAGGCTGAGGGGAGGATAGAAGAGAACGGGAAGGAAGTATGGAAGGGACGGGAATAGAAAGATTGTCAGGGAGGGAGGAAGAAAGGGGAATAAAGAGACAGAGAGAGTTGGGAGGGATTTAAGAGAGGGGGAGAGAACGAAGATGGAGCTTAGGAGAGGAGAGCGAGAAGGGAGGCTTTATAGTCATAATTTATACGTCCCGAGCTTTTGAAACAGGGTGAATGCACCAGTTACTCTCAGATCACTGAAGTTCAGCAACGTTGAGCGTGATTAGTATCGTGGTTGGTCATTCCTTTTGCGCGTGTTTGGGGAATCGGCAGCTGTTGGCTTTTCGCAGCCCCTCTCAGGCCTTTCGAGATTAATTTGTACATCAAACTGTTTTAGATCCACCCTGTCATCAGAAATACATGTAGGATTTAGACTTTTAGAGTGTACTCTAGTAGCTACCCAGAATTGTAGGTTTAGGATGTAACTCTTAAGACTCAACTACCCTGTATATTTGGAGAGCTCAATGTTGTCAATAGAGAACGTTGCTGGTTGATTGTTATTTATGATCCTGAAGGAGGGGACAGTAGGAAGGTAATGGGAAGGATAAGAAGGGGAAGTAATAATGGGAGAAAAAGTAGGGGAGGTAATGGAAGGGAGAGGAGAGGAAATAATGGAAGGGATAAGGAGGGAGGGGGAGCCAGGATTGAAAGTCAACGACAACAATCGGCATTGGAAACAAATTGAAACATTAAATATTTAGCAGTATTGAGATGAGATATGAGACGGGAACTATTTAGCAATACAAGGATGAAATGGGGACTGGAATGAAATGGGACTTTTGAGAGAAACAATTTTTCGGTGGGTATAACATTCCTCAGCAGATTTCGGGATAGTCTTACAAGGATAGGTACCCCAAACTTTTCAACTTTCAAACTTGATTTGAATTCGTTACAATCGTGTTATAAAATTCGTGGAATATCGACTCTTTTCCTAATGAAAACCAAAGCAACTCCTGTTGTATTTAATTTCACATTACGCTTATCACTCAAGTTTTAAAATTATAAAACTTGTTTTTCAACACCAGCGGTTCTCTCCTCTTCTCCATTCCCTCTTCCTCTATCATCTCTCCTTTTCTTTGTTCCTTCATCTTTCCTCTATCCCTATTCCTTCCTCTTTCGCATTTCTCTTTTCCTCGATTCCTTCCTCTTTCGCAATTCCTCTATCCTCCCTCCTCTCCCCATTTACTCTATCATCTCTTCTTCTCTATCCTTCCTCTTCAACAATATTATCCTCTCCTATTCACCCCTTCTCCCTTTCTTCATAGCTACACTTTTCTTTCCTTTCCCACACTTCTCATAAGTCTAATTTCAAAATCATACGCGCCGGGAATAACTGAAATCCCCTAATATAAAATGCATCCCCAGACAAAAGTCTCGGGGGAAGCAAGGAGGAGAGGCAACGCTTGGCAACTTTTCAAACAAGTTCATTTGGACTGAAAATTAACAAGACACAGCTCGGAAAGAAGCTACCGCATCAGCACAAAAGCTCCGACTTTTGCTGGCCAGGGGCCCGTCACAGCCTAAGCGGGCCCCGGGCTAATTCCAACAATAGGGGCTTTCTGGCAAAAAAAAAAAAAAAAAAAAAAAAATCGCAGAATACTAGTATAGGTAGAATTGTATTTTCCTTTTGGGAAACCTTCGGAACGGGAACCGATTCCGACCGTGCGCCATCTTGGATTTCCTATGGTTGAGTATAGGCGCCATTTCAGTTTTTTAAAGGGGACCAGTTTCAAAAGTTTCCCGAAAGGAAGGTACATCTTAGTTAAAGCTTTATTTGGGTACCAATTCGTATTTTATTTCCCTTCTTGAGATGAAAAAACGACTGGGTTCCAGGCCTCCCTGGCCTGGGGCAAATTTGACCAGATGAACCCCCCCTTGTGACCCTGTAATCAGCCTTGGTTCTTACTTGAGAGAGAGAGAGAGAGAGAGAGAGAGAGAGAGAGAGAGAGAGAGAGAGAGAGAGAGAGAGAGAGAGAGAGAGAAGGAGGGGGGAGGGAAGACGGGAGTTGAGAAAGAAGGATATGGGACCGAAGAAAGAAAGAGAGGTAAGAAGAGAAGGGATGAGAGAGATTAGAAGGGGAGAGGAAAGAAAAGTGAAGAGAAAGAGATATAGGAGAGGGAGAGAGAAAGGAAGAGGGGGGAAGGCGGAAAGAGAGAAAAAAGGATATGAGACGGAAGAGAGGGAAGGAGAGAAATGTAGGATAGAAGAGGAGAGGGAAGAAGGAAGAGAGAGAGAGAGAGAGAGAGAGAAAGAGACGGAGAGAGGAGGAAAAGTTGCAATGTAGAGATAAAACGCTTTTCCAAGGTAAATATTGAAGGAAAGAAAGAGACTAAAGGTATAAAGAGACTACCATCACGTTACGTCACGTTACGTGACTTGATAGTTAGTAGTGTTTCTGTCCTGAACGAAACTACCTACAATATTGTGGGAAAACTTTGAGCTACATCTTTCTGACTCCCCATGACATGACGTGATGAATGTATGTTTCTAACTTAAGAAACCCTATGTAAATCTACCTTTTGATTGGCACAGTTGTTCAGGCGCTTGTTTGATGAAAGAATTAAGTAGGAAAGTACAGGTTTGTAACCCAACCGAGGCATAGATTTTCAGCCTAATTTAGGTCCGAATTTAACCCCCTATCCGACCTCACACTGCTTTGTAACAACAACAGGGAGAACAGGAGAACTGTGCTGCAGATGTCTGTGTGGCAGGTAAAGTATTGGCAGATAAGGAAAAGTGGACAAAAATATGACTAGACGAAGTGTTTTATTTATATGTTTTACTTGTACCTCAAGAACTTGAGTATTAGCTCGAGTCTGGGTTTGATAACTGACCGGTCAAATAAATAATTAAAACGGCTAGTTTTTGATCATCAGCTTTTGTAGCGTATATCGTACATACATTTGTCTTGTGTGTTTTTGCCTATTAAACAAGGTAACATTTGAACCCCATCAAGGTGTTAAATAAGACCTTGTTTAGCCCGCGAGGGTTAAGCGACTTTTCAGTCTCATTCTGGCAGTATAAACACCAGGAAGTTGAGTTTTATTGATTAATCCACAATGTTTAACCCTTTGTGTGTCCCAGGTTCTGTACGACGGTAAGCTATCGACGGCAATAGTATTCATGTACAATCCAGTGGCCACAGACTCTCAGTTGTGTCTCCAGTCGGCACCCAAAGGCAATCCCACCTATTTTGTACACACGCCCCATGCCCTTATGCTGCAGGTAAGTGAAGGAGAGGATAGTCAATGGGTGAGATAAGCATAGTATAAGTTCAATAATTAGACGTTATTAATAGAGTTGGTAAGACTTTATATTCCCCTCAGCTTATAAAGTTGTGTCAAAACATAGTCGACCGATCGATCGACAAGGAAAATCTGTGTTGTCGAGGCAGTGTGGACGTGTCAGTCGACATCGATCGATGGACGGTCGACTGTGTGTGAACTCACCTTGAGACTTTATATAAATTCGCCCCAGCCTCCAAGACTTTGCAACTTCCGGCGTCTGTCCGTCCGGTGGCAAGCAAAGAGGGGTAAGTCTGTGCGAAGATCACCTTTTGCTTAACAACTTTTCATTAATAAACTGATGTAATCCTGTCGTTCTCTTGGTTTCAGGACGTGAAGGCTGTGATCACTCACTCGATTCACAGCACACTCAACTCTGTGGGTGGCATTCAGGTCCTCTTTCCTCTCTTCTCCCAACTTGACTTACCCTGTGATAGTGCGGATAAGAAAGATCCCCACCTGTGGTAAGTAGACTGTAGTCCACATTTCATGACATTATATGGGCATGTTACGACACAGACCACACGATTCTAATGTAGCAGTTGTTTCATTGCTACGAAATAAATCTTAGGGATAGAAAAGCTGCGAAATGTTTCGTGTAATAATATATACACTTATACACACTGCATGCTGAGATCGGAACTTGGCCTAGCGCCTTTCTTTCATCAATAAACTTTCTGATATCAAAACCAGGTTTTTGAAGAGGTTTAATAGAGGGAATTGTAAGATTGTAACATTGGAGGTCTTATCGTCCCGAAATCTAAGAGGAAAGGATAGGAGGAAAGCCAGTCGTTCCGGGAACAAACCTCATTTGTTTCGCATAATACCCTCCACAATTAACTTTTTATGATGACGCAATATTTGAGGCCAATTTTACGTCATGAATTGAGTATGTACTTTGTACTCCATGATTTATTGAATGTTATTCTCTTCCAGTTCAAAGCTGCTTGGTTTCATCTGTGAGCTAGTGGAAAGCTCGCAGACGGTTCAACAGCACATTATTCAGAACCGTGGCTTCCTGGCCATCAGCTACATGCTGCAGAAGTTATCACGCGAGCATCTGACGCTGGAGGTCCTGGGTTCGTTTCTCCGGTTCACCAAACATTTGGTCACGTGTCTCACGCCCAACAGTGAGTTACTCCTAAAACAGGTAAGCATTTCCTGTGTGATTATTTTGGATAGTTTTATCTGTTTAGAATAAAGCATTTCCTGTCTGATTTACCTGATAAAGTTATAGAAGGGAAGGGAACTTCTGTAGATTTCGGGTGGTATTTTGAAAACCTCAATCCCCCCCCTCTCCTCCAAAAAGGGGAAACAATGAATAGTAATCAAAACGGAGATAAGTACTCAGGAATTGAACCACCCACCATTGTATTTAACCTCTAAGGTACTGGTAGGATAAGACTAACACAAAGTAGCCAATTCCTTAACGTTTCACCCTCTACCTCGGTGTACAAATTTACAATCATTCCATTTACTACACCCATGGCTTACCTTACCTATGCCATAATCTATGCGCTATCATCAAACATTTGATTGCTTAATATTTACCCTTATCACTCCACAAGTCCACATTGAAGTGCTACTAACCCATGCTTTTTGCACACTCCACTTCCTAGCTTGCTACCATTCTTTGCTTTCCACGCACTACCTAATTAATGCAACAATCATCAAACATTTGATTGCTTAATATTTACCCTTATCACTCCACAAGTCCACATTGAAGTGCTACTAACCCATGCTTTTTGCACACTTCACTTCCTACCTTGCTACCATTCTTTG
Source organism: Diaphorina citri (assembly GCF_000475195.1). Lineage (NCBI taxonomy): Eukaryota > Metazoa > Arthropoda > Insecta > Hemiptera > Psyllidae > Diaphorina > Diaphorina citri. The sequence continues at coordinate 1,682 of NW_007381462.1, read as the reverse complement.
CTTTTCACGCACTACCTAATTAATGCGACTCTCGAACTCACAATAAACGAGTTATCACTCCATGCTTTTCAAGTCCTATTGGTCCCATACCACCCACTGTGCACTTCCCACCGCTACCCACTGTGCACTATTTGTCCCTACTACCCACTGAGCACTATTAACCCTACACAGAGGTAAGCATAGGGGTGGATTTATTGTAATACTGAGACTTTTAGAAAGTAACATTGTGTATTTTAGAAAGTAACATGACAACGCAACCATAATTATAGGTCTGTTAGGAAATGTTTTCCCAAGGTAATCAAATGATGATTCCTGATTGACAATTTGACGGTAAGGCTAGCCACTCACTATCAGGTAGACCTGACAGGCGGATCTGGTCGGTTCTACCTGTCAGGTCTATCTGATAGTGAGTTTCTGGCTAAGTAGCTTCTTGCAGAAACATATCAAATATGTTTCTGCAAGAAGTATTAAATCTTCTTAATAATAATGTGCTGTTTGATTTCGATTTCAGCATTCCACGATCACAGAAAGCGAAGACGAAAGACTGAAGCTCACTATCAGGTAGACCTGACAGGCGGATCTGGTCGGTTGTACCTGTCAGGTCTATCTGATAGTGAGTTTCTGGCTAAGTAGCATTATACGCACATCAAATATGTTTCTGCGAGAAGTATTAAATCTTCTTAATAATGATGTGCTGTTTGATTTCGATTTCAGCATTCCACAATCACAGAAAGCGAAGACGAAAGACTGAAAACCATACTACAGACAATGCATACGCTCAAGTTCTACTACTGGGTTGTGAATCCGCGACTCAAAACCGGCGTGATACCGAAGGGACTGGGTAAGTGAACTGAGCCACCTTGTATACTCGTAACTTATTATATGAACCCCGAATCATCCCCAAATCAGGGGACATATTCCAGGTAGATGGTATGCATTTGTTTCAGAATAAAACTGTTGCTTTTGGGTAAAAATAAAATAAAAGGTCGATTCCTATGTACGTAGAAAGTAGTGAAAAGTCCAAATCTGCTGAAACCTCACCTAAGTAAGCGCAACTGGTCTATTGTTCGGGAAGAAAACTCTGGAAATTTTCAATTGTAGAATGCTCACTACATATTACATTCAGATTACAAAACAATTAATCTCTAAACCCAAATGACTACCATCTATCTATCACCTAGGATATTTTGGTGGCGCCCGTAACAATAACTTCGGAGACTGTATATGAAATCTGCTCTCGTTGTTTTTCCAGACGGACCTCGGCCAGCTCAGAAAGACATCCTGGCTATTCGTGCCTACATTCTTCTGTTCCTCAAACAACTCATGATGCTAGGGCCTGGGGTGAAGGAAGACGAGCTTCAGTCCATACTCAACTACCTGACAACGGTAAGCAAAAACAGTTATGCTCGATCTTACCACAGAGAGTTAATCCAGGGTTTAAGAAATACTGGCCTGTGTAAATCAAATGGGTGACGTCAAAGAAAACCCTTGACCCTGTGTTAACTCTCTCTTTTTTTTTTTTTCTTTACCAATCTCAGTAGTGTAGTGGTTAGTAAGATGGACTTTGAATCTGGAGGTTGGTGGTTCAAGTCCAAGTTAAGTCCATAGAATTCAGTCCAGAAAGCAAGGTAGGCCAAACAACTGAGATGGAATGATCAAATCAACAAAGATATCATCAAAAG
>NW_007381461.1:8436-13179 GCF_000475195.1 Diaphorina citri | reverse complement strand
CAAACTGCCCGGATAACGGTCGGTCGACTATGTTTGGACACACCTTTACAACTTTTTTTTTCTTTTTTTTTTCAAGTTCTGTAATCAATATTTACAGTAAAATGTCCTTTACATAGATTCCCCTCTTGTATCCAGTGCTGAATTCTTAAAATTTACGGGGATTGCGTAATCTATTTCCGCTAGTCGGCGCTGTAGTAGTGATAGTTTTCTTCAAATTTTCGCGTGCATACCCGGCGGAAATTCATTCGCGATGCCTTGCTTTTTGATACCCGTCTCGATTGATAGACCCAGTTATCAATAGGTGTAATCGAAGATTCATTCGCGTTGCCTTGCTTTTCGATACCCGTCTCGATTGATAGACCCAGTTATCAATAGGTGTAATCGAATGCACATACTGACTTTAATGAAGAAATCAATTGATTCCTTTTTTTATTAAGTGGTTTTTTTATCATTTTCAACCAACATGGCGACTCGAGTTAAATCTCCGGGTGTACCTTATCAGCAGCGATGACATTATGTTTTGATATGCACCGGGGATTGCATTATGATTATTTACTAATATTATGTTTACCCACATATTTGTTTAATAGATACAAACACACCTAGTCGAAATGAAAAGGGACCATTCAAGTTAAGAAACACCAAATAATATTCTCTGCTTCGGTAAGCTGATCAGGTCCGGTCAGGCAGACCTGATCAGGTCTATCTGATAGTGAGTGGCTGGCCTAAGCCTTTTAGCCGAAGACAAAGAGACAAAAAGTCTTTACCACAAAAAAGTCCATTTTGTAATAGTGGCAATGTGGTCTTGTAAAGTAGTGTACCTAAAGGGTTCAAGGGCTCAAACCTATTATGTATTTAGTGTTTTTTTAATCTAAACAGTTCATTTTTTTTTATTTAGGCTTTATGGCAGGATTCTCAAACAGTGAGCTCTTCCACCCAACCAAATTGGTCAAACTGGTTGATTTTCCACCTAATCGAAATGAAAAGGGACCATTCAAGTTAAGAAACACCAAATATTCTCTGCTTCGGTAAGCTGATCAGGTCCGGCCAGGCAGACCTGATCAGGTCTATTTGATAGTGAGTGGCTGGCCTAAGCCTTTTAGCCGAAGACAAAGAGACAAAAAGTCTTTACCACAAAAAAGTTCATTTTGTAATAGTGGCAATGTGGTCTTGTAAAGTAGTGTACCTGAAGGGTTCAAGGGCTCAAACCTATTATGTATTTAGTGTTTTTGTAATCTAAACAGTTCATTTTTTACTTTCCTTTTTATTTAGGCTTTATGGCAGGATTCTCACACAGTGAGCTCTTCCAACCAACCAAATTGGTCAAACTGGTTGATTTTAGACTTTACCTGGTTCGTATGGTATTTGAAAGCGTCATTCTGCTTACAAGACGACCATAGAAGGTAAAACATGGTGGAAATGGCTTCAGAATCGTATACTCTATCAAGTTAAAAATCACCAAGTGAAACCCGAAAAAAAAAACCTAGTTAACACACTCAAATTTTTACACGGATGGAAAAAGTTGAACCGAAAGTTTCAAATCTTACGCATTGTCCAGAAGGGTTCAATTGAACAGACGAATTTTCAAAGAAACAAAGGAATGTCTCGATGTGATGCCGGGCACCGATGTTTTCCTCGGCGCAGGTACTGAATGTGTTCACCTGGGAATGATAAAGACTTTGTTAGCCTCCCTGACCTCCCTGAAACTTGCACCATGGAAGATCTGCAAGTCGCAACCCACAAAGCAGTTGCGGTGACTAGATACTGGATGAACAAGATCTAAACAACTTGACTACAATGGTGATCCGGACTTGGAAAGTAAGTAAGTAATAAAAAAAAGGAATGAATCAGTGTTAATGTGAATTCTTTAAACTTTCTGGCGATCTTACGTAAGGCTTTTCTATGCACTGATTTATGTTGATCCTGGGATTCGAACCGCAGTTTGTCGTTTACTAATACATTTTCTCCTATCTTGTCTTCCTTCTTTTTTTCGATTTCGGGACGATAAGACCCTACGTTTACTACTACAACTGGCTTCTTTTTTTCACCTCATTTTCTAACAATAGCTTTATTGAATCACGAGATCCATTGAACCACCCAAATCTCCCAACACAAAGTCAAAGGAGAAGAAGAAAATCCTGAAGGGATAAGGTTCGTACCCTGGAACGGCTGGCTTTCTCCTATCTTGTCTTCCTTCTTTTTTTCGATTTCGGGACGATAAGACCCTCGCAGTTATAGGTCCCTCCTAAACCTCCTTAATGCTGTTTCATCGATGTTTTTCACAAATGAACTCTAATTAGGACACGCGTAAATACTATGAACTACTAAATGTTACAATTAGTAGTTGTCTGCCAGTACTTAGGTGTTCATTAAAATGCTATTCACTTAAAACCGTTTATAGTTATAGGTGCATGATATAATCACTGGTAATTAGATATTTATTATTTATTGGCATTATTAGTATTATTCCACAGTTCTTCCAATAGTATTCAGTTTGAGTTGCTGAAATTTAACTTTAAATTCTGTTTGTTTGTTAACTCATTCATCTTACATTTAAACCACTTTTAATGGGCCGAGACTTGTTACACTCAATTATTTTGCTATTTGGATAACAATATTATAGTACGAGTATATTCTATGATTTTTTTTTTTTTTTTTTTCATAAATACTTCATTTATTTTTATTTATATCATAGGTAGGTACAATAAATTGGAAAAAAAAAATATCTTTGATGACACCTATGCTGTTTTGATGGATCGAAATATTTTTTTTTTTATTTTGCTGTTTTTTTTCGAATATTTTGGAGTTTTACTTTACGTAATAGGACCTTTTTAATTTTAATTTTTACAAATTTTCACTTGCTAATAGTTATGGATGGATAGATTTGGGTACTCAATTGACTAAATTTACATATGCAAGTAGGTACCTACGTCGATAAAATGTGTCGACTTCATTTCTAATCTTTTCCACTTGTAGACCAACCTGTACTCTACATAATGTCCTCTTATCAAACACTTAACTACTTATCACAAGATTATTTTATTGCTTAAAAATAGGTATGTACAAAACTAGATTATTTTTTTCTAGGTGAGTAGTTCAAAAACTTTTTTTTTTCATTGGGAATATGTCTAGTTGAACTTGTCGCCGAATGTACAAAAGTATTTCCTTTTTGTCTTAAAATTAATTTTATGTACAAATGTATTTATATTGAATGATGATAGCTCAGTTGTATTCAATTTTGGACTATGAAGTGTTACAGGTGAAAGAGGAAAAGATTATTTAATTCCAAAAATTTTGAAATAATTATATCTAATTCTAGTAAGATATTAGAAAACTCTAAAAAGGAGATATGTAAATTTGTTTGTAATCTAAACATTAGAATCTTTCGATATGTAATTTAAAGGATTACTTGGATTTTCTGCGAAAAATCTTCAAGCATCAGAAATTTCACGACCCAAGTAAGACACATTCAAAATTGGTTCTGCAAAACCACATTTAAATCATTTATTGCGACCGTTATTTCGGATTCTGCTCGATTTTCATTGATTTTCAAAAAGCACGACGATTCTAGAAATTAAAACGAGTTTCACATTCGATTAATTCGATTTCCAGTCAAAATTCCAATAATATTAGAATCTTTCGATATGTAATTTAAAGGATTACTTGGATTTTCTGCGAAAAATCTTCAAGCATCAGAAATTTCACGACCCAAGTAAAAGAAACATTCAAAATTGGTTCTACAAAACCACATTTAAATCATTTATTGCGACCGTTATTTCGGATTCTGCTCGATTTTCATTGATTTTCAAAAGGCACGACGATTCTAGAAATTAAAACAAGTTTCACGTTCTATTAATTCGATTTCCAGTCAAAATTTCAATAACGCTGTTTCATCGATGTTTTTCACAAATGAACTCTAATTAGGACACGCGTAAATACTATGAACTACTAAATGTTACAATTAGTAGATGTCTGCCAGTACTTAGGTGTTCATTAAAATGCTATTCACGTAAAACCGTTTATAGTTATAGGTGCATGATATAATCACTGGTAATTAGATATTTATTTTTTATTGGCATTATTAGTATTATTGCACAGTTCTTCCAATAGTATTTGAGTTTGAGCTACCGAAATTTGACTTTAACTTCTGACATCTTTGTTAGTTTGTTAAATTTTAAGCCGCTTTTACCTGGCCGGTTGATTTGAGACTTCTTACACTCAAATATTTTGCTATTTGGATATCAATATTATAGTATATTCGTTACGTAATAACACCTTTTTAATTTTAAAGTTTAGAAATTTCCACTTATTGATTGTTTTGGATAGATTTGGATACTAAATAAAATTGACTAAATTTACATATGCAAGCCCGTCGATAAAAATTGTCGAGTTCATTTCTAATCTTTTCCACTTGTAGACCAACCTGTACTCTACATAATGTCCTCTTATCAAACACTTAACTACTTATCACAAGTATATTTTATTGCTTAAAAAATAGGTATGTACAAAACTAGATTATTTTTTTTCTAGGTGAGTAGTTCAAAAACTTTTTTTTTTTTCATTGGGAATATGTCTAGTTGAACTTGTCGCCGAATGAAGGAGTCAAACCCCCGTCACTAAAAAACCTGCCTCGGTAGCGTAGTGGTCAAGACGCTCGCCTGGTAAACAGGAGAGCGTGGGTTCGATCCCAGCCGAGGCATGGAATTTTATCCTCATTTATTTGAGATTTTGACCACATAATAA
>NW_007381461.1:0-3318 GCF_000475195.1 Diaphorina citri | reverse complement strand
TGCCGGTTGAGTTGTTTGAATATCTGATGATACATTTAAATTTTCTTCTGCTTGAATGGTAGTTTGTTCTGTTATGCTTTGTTTACCAAGATCCTCTTCAAATGTAGTTGTTAGTTTTGTAGCCTCTGTAGAGATCGAAGATACATCATCTGAAGATAAAGTAGATGATGTATTGTTTGCATTTTCCGAATCTTCTTTGACTAGTGATGCACTTTCAATGGATGTTGGCGATGTCGAATCACTTGATACAGTTATCAAGTCATTTAACAATTGTTGGATGGCTTCTGTTGATGCATGTTTAGTTTCTCCCATTACAGGTACAGTAGAAATGTTATTATTTATAGGTTGACTAGAGGTAAAAGTTATCTTTGAATTTGCTTCTGTAGCAAAATTTTGTTTAATTTCCATGTAATTCATTTCTGTTGTAGTTTGTTCTGCAGTTTCAGTTTGGTCATCTGTTGCAATGTTTTCAGTAGTAAAGTTGGAAATACTGTCACTTACAACTGATTCTTTGGTCTTTTGAGTTACATTTTCAGGTGCTACCTTTTCAAAAGCCGGAGTGACTGAAGAACTTTGGGTTTTCTCAAGATTAGTTGGAACTGGAGAATTCTGAATATTCTTTTCAGAAGTAGGCGTGACTGGAGCATTTTGTTGAAGCATACTTGTTACAGCTGATATCCCGTCATGAACAATATGATCTAGATTAGTATAATCCGAAGACATACTTGTTGTTTGTTTAATGCTTGTACTTTCAGGATATCTCGTGTAGGTTATTTTCGATTGACTACTTCTTTCTGTGGAAGGAGATTGTGGTGTTGTTGTATTTACTCTTATGTATATGGTGTTTTCTGATGGTGTACTGATTTTGTTATCTGCATCAGAGATTGTACTCCAGGAAGGTTTTTCTGTTCGTACTGTGCTTTTTATCGGTTCGCTGTTTGTTTTTTCGAGTGGATAGTTTTGACTTGATGGATTAATGTTGTGTGTTGAAGAGAGTGGCTTTGGAGATGTGCTCTGTGATATCTTCAAAGAACCCTTGTTTTGTGAATTCAGAGGAGCTCTTGATGTACTTTTTATATTTTCTGTGGTTTTATTCGTAGTTTTTCGGGTAGAATTATCTGGGGTTCTAGGAGGAGTTATAATTTTAATCGGGGAATTTGGTCTTTTACTGTTAGTTGTATTGGCGTTTTTCATTGTATTTGTTGTATTGTTCCTGAATTTAATAGGGGTCAAATTTTCCTTCAATTTTTCATTCTGTATTTGTGGTTTGCTTGTTGTACTGAAGTGAGCACCATCTGGTCTGGTAGTACCGAATGAATTCGTCTTTATGTCTGTCGAACTTTGACTCAAAGTAGTGGAATAGTCTTTGTTTGATTCTGTTGTTCCTAATTTATTAAGATTAGAACTTTCTGTTCCTGACACTGGTAAAGTTGTTTGTGATATCCTCGTCATTGATGAATTATTATCCCTGAAGTTGTCGGGAACTGGAGCATTTGAGTATTTTTCTGAAGTTCCATTAGTTTTTAAATTACCTTTGACCACACTATTTGTAGGTTTATTTGGTCTACTTATGTTGCTTTTTGGTGGCAATGGTGTATTTGTTTTAGTTTCAGCAGTTATTTTGTTAGAAACAAATTGTCCACTCGTTGTAGATTTGTACTGGTCGTTGTTTGTTTGTATTTTGTTTTTATTTTGTAAATTAGTTGTGTTTGTAAACTTGTTCTTTGGAATGGAGCTCTCGGTTTTGGTTGATGTTGGTACATCATTGTTTTTAACCAGATCCAATTTTTCGTATGTAATTTGATTTTTATTGCTTGGAGTTGTAAATGCCTTCTCTGTTGACAATGGTACTGGTGGTTGACTGGATACTTTCACAGGTTTATTGACATTCTTTATTGCGTTAGAAGCGGCTGTTTTATTTTTACTAGTCCCTTGAAGTGTGTTCGTTTGTGTATTTTTGTCCGAAAAATTGTTTTGCGTTGATTTTAACGGCTCAAATTTATTCAGTGATGATGCTGTTGAATTTCTAAGATGATCAGTAGTAAATTGAACATGGTTTGTTGAGTATTGTGATGTTCTTGGTGTTGTTTGATAACTAGTCTGCAAGTAAGGATTTGGTTTTGAGACGTAACTTTGACTTGAGAGTATTTGTGACGTTTCTGTTACTGCATGATACATGGGTGTGGTTGATTGTCTCAGAGGACTTACCATCTGAATAGGTTTTGTTGATAAGATAGGTTGATTGTTGATGTAAAGCGTTGGATTATAAATTTGAGTTGAAGCATTTGACAAGAATGGTTCTGAGAAGATAGTGTCATCGGGAGTTGTGAAGAAGGTGAAAGGTTTGACAGTTGTGTAAGGATGAATAGAACTTGAACTAGCTGGTCTCGTTATCATGACTGGTTGATTATTTACATATTGGGACGGGTTATACATTTTTGTTGAACTTTCAGTGAAATAATTAGTAGACCCTGATACTGATAACTTTTCTGTATTTTCCTTCAACACACTATCAGTTGTTGGTCTTTGACTGCTTGCTTGGATTTTTACATTGTTTGAATTGTAAGGCGTAGTCATGAAGGGAGGTGAAGTCTTCAAACTTGAACTTTGTTGTAAGTTTTGTACTTGGAGACCATTATTTTTAAACTCACTTAAATATTCAGTCTGTCCACTTTGTTTAGTAACGTCTTGTGGAAACGGTCTCTTTGTTTCTGCAGTTTGTATATTGTTTCCATGAAAGGGTTTACTTGTTGCCGTTGGAACTCTGTTGTATTGAGTAGTTACAAAGGTGCTAACTGGTTTTGTCACATTTAGTTTCAGATTTTCAATAGGTTTTTTATTCTTCAATTGTTGCTTTGTTGAATTTGCATATTTGTTATCAAACGATGAAGTACTCACAGGGTTTGGTACTCTCATCGTAGTTGTTAATGGTATGGACGTATAATTCTTCTTAACTGTTGAACCATATTTATTGGGCATTGTTGAGGAAGGCTTGGTGTACTTATCATCAATCATTGTCTGGGGATTTTCTGTCACTTGGTTAAGCATGCTAGAAAATGAATCTGAAAGTTGTGGATTTAATTTGATAGCTTCCAAGTTCTCTTTGGTTGTGGAAGACGGTTGTGCGATCAGCGTAGACCAAGTACTGACCATACCTGATGGTTTTATTGATGTTGCTTCCGGATATGTTGTTTTGAAAGTGGTAAAATCTTTCACAGGTTTGTACTTATCATAAGATGATCCTCCATGGGGCTTGTTTGGTTTCTTGTTGTGTGTTTTACTTGGAACTGCGTTTATTGGCAAATAATGAATAACCAA
>NW_007381460.1:14750-23335 GCF_000475195.1 Diaphorina citri | reverse complement strand
GAAGAAGCGATGGCCTCGGGTTGCAGACCTCATGAAGATCCCTCGCCTCGCCCAGGATAGACTGACCAAACTAGATGACATCTACTGCAAGTATCTGCTCCCCTATGATACACTTAGTCATGATGAGAGGTTAGTATGACTACTTGTTTTTCATTTACTTATCTGTATACCTGCTGTGCCTTATGGACTCTTTATTGAACAAGAATATTTTCTGTACATGGAAAATACTTTCACTTTTTCTTATCACTTGTTGAAAAAATCTAAACAGGATGGCATTAAAGTATACTTACTACTTACTTATAGAAATCTGTAACTTCCGTGGCCGAGTAGGTATCATACTAGGCTTGCACGCCCGTCGTCCCGGGTTCGATTCCCGGTGGGGTCGAAGGCTCTGTGCTTCAGAAATTTCAGATATTGCCCAATAATATACCTTATAAATATATCAGAAACCGGTGTAACCGGTAGATTTGATTCCCCAAAAAGGATTACTTACTAAGTTATTAAGCACTACCAGTATGTAATGATTCAACTTCGAAAAGCCCTATTTTTGAAGTCCAATACACTTAATTTTATGACAATGCAATGTTCCAGTTTACAACAACAATATGTTGAAATTTCCAACAAAGTAACATAATCTTTCTCTCCATGTCCCTCAGGTAAATTTTGAAACGGAAACGGTACTGGAGTGTTCCACCACTCAGACGGAACTAAGCGGCTCTCAGGCTGACGATGGTCATTTGTTCTACATCCCTCTGCAAAAGACAGGCAAAGACGCTAGCGCCATTCAAGGCGTGGCGGTCAAATTGGGAACTGAGGGCCCAGACCAGAGAGTCATCATGAGTGCCAAGCTGGTGACCAAACCTCCGCCCCAGAGTGACTTTGCCAAGCCTTCGAGCGTCAGGTATGGTGTTTAATTCAAGATTAAGGGCCCCCTGTACATTAGTGTTATTTTACTTTCAAATGGAGGTCTCGTGTGATTTCTGCGTTAGAATTTTAGAGCTATTGCACCACTATTGACATCAGAGAGTTTTCTTGCAGCTGTACTCTACATTTTCGTCCTCTTTTCACGAGAAAACGGCTCGACCGATTTTAATGAGGTTTTTTGCGATTGTTGTGAAGAATACTGAGGGACATAGGCTACTTAAATTTGGCACATTCCAGCCTGATTCAAAATGGCGGCGCTTCGAAGTCATGCCTCTTACGCCGCGCTGATCCCGTACAAAGGACGGGTCAAGGACTTGTATTTTCCAATATGTCTGCGTTGTCTGGCTAGGGGACGTTAAACAGAGAGTAGACTAGCGTCTGGCTGTGCGACTATAAACAGGGAGATGAACAGTTAACCCTAACCAGCCTAGCAGCTGATGGTCATCATCTTTCGGCAATAGCTAAAGCCGCTACAACAACAACAACAACAACAATATTTCTGCCCTATTTGTTTCAGCTGTCTAGTGCCCCAGCGCCGCGTACGCCCATTCAACACCCCCATAGTGGGCACTGTTCAGCCCATGAGTAGGCCCTCATCCGGCACTCAGGTGTCACCCCGCTCCCAGCACACCCAGACACCTCCACCGGTACCCAAACCTCCAGCCCCGTCATCCACCTCCTCCACTGTGTCCAATAGTTCCACTAGCACATCCACCACCACTAAATCTGGCAAGAAGTAAGTTGTTTTTCTTCTGAATTACTCTGAATGTAATGTGTCCATATGAAATTCAGAGTAATTCAAGGTCTGAGCACTGCGAACTCTTTTTGAGCTTTTTCGAAGTTTTCGCGTTAAAAAGCGGCCGAACCGTACATTTCTCGAGATTTGATCATCATGAATTATTATGGAATGTGTCTGCAAAATTTGAGCGATCTGTGGCTAAAGGTAAAGTCGTGAGAAGCGCTAGTTCCTTTTAAGCTTTTTCCCTGTATAGCCCTAAACAGTGGAACTTTGGTCCGGAATAACGGCTGAACCGTACCTTCTGGAAACAGGGCCCAAGGATACTTTTGATATACATTATTTATCGAATCTCTGTGCCAAGTTCGAGCGAGTTTGGCTGAAATCTAAAGGCCTGAGCAGTGCGAACTTTTTTCGGTGCTAGCAAGATCTGGTAAGTTAGAGGCACTCTTTATTCTTCGAATAAGGTTCTTGAAATAAGGCGTTTAAACTTCAATCATGTTTAAATGGGACTAAATTCTAAGTAGTTCTTTATTTAGACTGTCAGCTTAGAACAAGATGTTCGATTATAATAACTAATAACAGTAAAAAAAAGTTCCTTTACTTCAGTTTTATTATTATTATTATTTTAAGGGTCCTTTTACTTCAGCAGTAGGCTACTACTATTAGTCCTTTTATTTCAGTAGTAGGCTATTGCACGAGGTCCGGCCCGCGGACACTTTTGATCATCATTAATTATGGAAGCTGTCTGCAAAATTTGAGCGACCTGTGGCTAAAGGTAAAGTCTTGAGGGGCGCTAGTTCCTTTTGAGCTTTTTCCCTTTATATTCGTAGGGATAATACTCTAAATAATATTATTACTATTTTTTTTTTTTTTTTGTTTTTAAGAGGTTTGATAGAGGGAACTACAACTGCTAAGGTCTTATCATCTCGAAATCGTAGAGAGGAGGAAGTCAGGGTAGGAGAAAGCCAGCCGTAACGAACCAATAGAATCTCTTCGTTCTCATTTTCAGGATAGAATAGAATATACGTTGTTTATCCTGCTCGAATGAGACTAAAAAGTCCCTTCACCCCAGCAGTCTAAACAAGGTCTCATGTATTCTATGGGTAGAATAACATAATACATAAATGTTAACAGTAGAAGATCTTACTTAATTATTTAAAAAAAAAAAAAAAAAAAAAAAAAAAAAAAAAAAAACATTTTTTTTTTTCCAGGCAGCAAATCCAAATTCGTCTCAACAACAGCGACAACGTGCGACAAGAAACGACCTTCCTCCCCCCTCCCCTTCACTCTACCTCCCCTCCCGCTCCCCCGCCCGCCAGCTGTGAACAACACAAGTGCCTCCCCTCTAAGGTTCGAGAGCTCTTATGGTGGGAAGCGCCCACCTATTACCCAACGAGAAAGAGTTCCAGGAACCATCTTCGAGATATATTGAGAAGATCAGACCTTCGGCTGGAACAGTTTTTGGCATTTGTCGCATTTGTACCACCCTCTCTCATCAAGGTAATTATTTGTAATCGCTTACAACTCAGACGCCATACCTTCCAAGCTAACTAGACTGGCGCGGCCTTCTCTTACAGTGTGACCGGTATTTCCGAAGATTTCTAAAGGGTTTTTGGTATTAGGAAAATCGATGATAACTTACTAGCGTAATTGGGCAGCACTAGGTACCACGTTTTTTTTTTTTTTTTTTTTTTTTTTTTTAGTTTTAACAAGTTACAATAATTTATTTCTTCCATATAAATATGTCATATTAATAAACTTTCATTACCTTATTGCATAAAATTCTACCTGCCTCGGTGGTGTAGTGGTCAAGGCGCTCGCCTGGTAAACAGGAGGGCGTGGGTTCAATCCCAGTTGAGGTATGGAATTTTATCCTCATATAATTTGAGAATTTGACCACAATCATAGTAGTAGCCTACTGCTGGAGTAAAGGAACTTTTCAGTCCTATGCGAGCAGTATAAATAAGCACTATTATTATTAATACATATTATTGTGTTTCTCAGCCGGAATGTAAACTGAATGATGACATGAGGTTTACTGCTTACAACCAATACGTTCACAAGATGTTACACCGATGGGGACCTAACGTTAAGGAGATGGTGGCTATTCGGAAGTACCTGGCCACTCAGAGTGTTTCCATGCAACAGTTACCTTTGGTAAGAACTGTTTCATATTATTAATATTATTTGGTATTATTTATTTATTTATTTTCAAGAGGTTTTTTTTAAGAGGTTTGACATATGATTTTGAGATCTACCTACCCTGTTTTATGTATAGGAAAATTACTATATGAAATATTGTTGAAAATGTGGAAAAATTTCAGTCTTATTCCAGTAGGGAGATAAGCAGGGTAAGTTCTATTATTTATTTTATTTTTTTTTTTTCGTGTGTGCAGGTACCTAGGTTCACGAACAATAGAATTTTATAGAGTATTTAATGTTTTTATTACATTGATGATTTTTGTCCTAGCGTTACGTGTTAGGGTAGGGGCTCTTAAACACCGTCCTTTTTTCGGTCCCCCTCAAATTCAACCCCGTTTCTCCCTGCTCTCCAGCTTAGTTAGCTTGGTTGGTAGCGGGCTCCATTCCCGCCCGGGGCGGATTTTATCCTGAACGGATAAGGTTCATTCTCGGAACGGCTGGCTTTCTCCTATCCTGTCTTCCTTCTCTCTTGGATTTCGGTACGATAAGAGCCTAGCAGTTACAGTGCCCCCGCCTCGGTGGCATAGTGGTCAAGACGCTCGCTTGGTAAACAGAAGGACGTGGGTTCGATCCCAGCAGAAGCATGGAATTTTATCCTCATTTATTTGAGAATTTGACCACATAATAATAGAGCTCTAAGAGTTAGTTGATAGAGAATGCCTCCGGCATTAACCTCGCCTAGTGGTTACCTTCCGCTTAAGAGTCTATTATTATTAGATTATTACCTATTAAACAAACCTCTTGAAAAAAAAAAAGAGTTTTATGTTTTTATTACAATCACATTGATGATTTTGGTCCTAGCTTTACATTTAAATGGTAGAGATTGCCTCTGGCAACGATTTTGCCCTTTGTTTGTAATTATTGTATTTTATACATGATTATAACCAATAAATATATCAGAATATACCTTGTTTATCCTGCTGGGAGAGGACTGAACAGTCCCTTTACCCCCGCAGTCTAACCAAGGTCTCATATTATTTATTATGTCTTGTATGTATATTTTGACATATTATAGGGAACATATTATTAAATTTCAACCCCCGTTTCTCCTTGTTCACTTCCACAGGTGTTGCCCATGATCGAGTCTATCCGAGACATGGAGGTGGCTTATCGTAGTCAACTATCTGACCTGGGACTACGCGCCAAGGAGAGAATGAACAGTGGCGGAGCTGGTGCTAGCAAGAAGGGACCAGGACGGAAGAAGGCAGTGGCAGAGGAGGAGGAAGAACATGAGTGTGATACGTGTCGGGCCCACCTGCCTATATCTATGGTGAGGAAAATGAGTATCTGTGTATAAATATAAATGCGCCTAGCTAGCTACTGGTGCCAAGATTGGGTGTTGGGATTATTAAGATATGTAGTAGGAATTTCCTATAATGCTGCAGTGAGCACCGACCAGATAAAAAGATTATTGAAATTGATTGCAAAGGAGGCATTCTATAATGCTGTGTTATCCACAAAAAATGTGAAAACCTCTGTTTTACCACAAATCATTTGAGATTTGATTTTTCGAGATTGTCTGTGCTTGGAGTTCGGGGTGCACTCAGCCTCGTGAGGACAACTGAGTAGCTACCTTAATCGAGTAGCGACCAGTGGCGGCATTACCAGATAAAAAGATTATTGAAATTGATTGCAAAGGAGGCATTCTATAATGCTGTGTTATCCACAAAAAATGTGAAAACCTCTGTTTTGCCACAAATATATTGAGATTTGATTTTTCGAGATTGATATAAAATATAAACTATAAACTTTGATTTATTTTCTCCTCCAGATCCAAATTATTCGATGCAGTGGAGGCAGAGTGGGGAACGCATTTCAACTCTAGTCTGGAGGATGATGAGGAGGAGGAAGAAGAAGAGGAAGGAAATGACGATGACGACCTAGACGAGTGTATAGTCAAGGTAAAAATACATTTAATTTTATATGTTCTCGTAATTCTCCCATGAACCAGGCACACCTAAATTCCTTCCTGCTTAGAATTAGACCAGCTTAGTCTGGGGGACATTAAACAGGGATTAGACCAGCTCAGTCTGGCTGTTCTTTAAACAGGGAGTAGACCAGCCTAGTCTGGCTAGGAGACTTTAAACAGGAAGAATACCAACCTGAAAATTCCCTTGCTAACAAAATGGCAAAGGTTATGTGCGAAGGGCATCCAGTACAACTCAAAGATATCTTCAGCTCTCCTAGTTTTGCGTCGGAGAAAATCTCTTCTGTCAAAGTGGACGACTATAAGAGATTAAAGCAGAACATGTCTCGCTCCTCAGAGAAGAAGGACGTGTTCACCTCCCCCTCACTGGATAGGAAACGATATGGCGAAGAACAGTACAACTCAAAGATATCTTCAGCTCTCCTAGTTTTGCGTCGGAGAAAATCTCTTCTGTCAAAGTGGACGACTATAAGAGATTAAAACAGAACATGTCTCGCTCCTCAGAGAAGAAGGACGTGTTCACCTCCCCCTCACTGGATAGGAAACGATATGGCGAAGAGACACCTGAGAAAAAGAAACATCTGGAGTCTGAAACAGATTCCTTTGTCAGCGATCTGTCCTCGTGTGATGAGAACAAACCTGAGAAGAAGGCGATATTCCAGCAGAGACGCTCATTGGCTGAAAGACTCAAGGATAGACAGAACCAGAGCTCTCTCGCTAAGATAGCGTTCTCACCTCAGAATGAAAGCAGTGTGTATGCGTTTGAAGCAGAACCTGTTGATACGTCCCCCTCTACACCGTTCCGACGAAGCAAGAACAACACGAACACCTCTCCCAACTCTGTCTCCCCTTCACTCAGCAAACCTGGCTCACCCTGTAACTCTAGCATAGCTGTACAGGTAAGATTTCTATCCTTCCTAAAATCATCCAAAATACATCAGAGAAATTTAAGATATTGCCCAATAATATACCTTATAAATATATCAGAAACCGGTGTAACCGGTAGATTTGATTCCCCAAAAAGGATTAATAATAAGAAATTTTATATGTTCTCGTAATTCTCCCATGAACCAGGCACACCTAAATTCCTTCCTGCTTAGAATTAGACCAGCTTAGTCTGGGGGACGTTAAACAGGGATTAGACCAGCCCAGTCTGGCTATTCTTTAAACAGGGGGTAGACCAGCCTAGTCTGGCTGGGAGACTTTAAACAGGGAGAATACCAACCTGAAATTTCCCTTGTTAACAAAATGGCAAAGGTTAAGTGCGAAGGGCATCCACTAGTTTTTTTTTTTTCAAAGTCTGGCTGGAGGACTTTGAACAGCGAATTTCCCTTGCTAAAGAATTAGCAAATATTGAGTGCGAAGGCATCCACTCGTAAAATTTGTAGCCTAAAATCAAATGTCAGCCCAAAGCAATCACCCTACCTAGGGCTGATTGAAAGGCTGACGAAAAACGCCGACCCCGTCTGAACATGGGAAAGTGGCGCTTAGATGGTATAAATTCCAAGTCTCCTGATAGGATAATGTTCGTTCTCGGAACGGCTGGTTTTCTCCTATCCTGTCTTTCCTCTCTCTTCAATTTCGGGAAGATAAGATCTTAGAAGTTACCGTTCCCTCTATCAAACCTCTTTTTTTTTAACCCCTTTGTCACTTCGCTATCCAGGCAGATTAGCTACAACTTGTATATTGTATTTTCCTGATAGGATAATGTTCGTTCTCGGAACGGCTGGTTTTCTCCTATCCTGTCTTTCCTCTCTCTTCAATTTCGGGAAGATAAGATCTCAGAAGTTACCGTTCCCTCTATCAAACCTCTTTTTTTAACCCCTTTGTCACTTCGCTATCCTATCCAGGCAGATTAGCTACAACTTGTATATTGTATTTCCCCCCAGATCGGTGGCATTGAGGTGGATCTGCCCCGCCTCTACTCTACCGTGCAGCAATGTGGTGGCCTCAGTGAAGTAATAGAGAAGAAGCGATGGCCTCGGGTTGCAGACCTCATGAAGATCCCTCGCCTCGCCCAGGATAGACTGACCAAACTAGATGATATCTACTGCAAGTATCTGCTCCCCTATGATACACTTAGTCATGATGAGAGGTTAGTATGACTACTTGTTCTTCATTTACTTATCTGTATACCTGCTGTGCCTTATGGACTCTTTATTGAACAAGAATACTTTCTGTACATGGAAAATACTTTCACTTTTTCTTATTACTTGTTGAAAAAATCCAAACAGGATGGCATTTAAGTATTCTACTTATAGAAATCTGTAACTTCCGTGGCCGAGTAGGTATCACACTAGGCTTGCACGCCCGTCGTCCCGGGTTCGATTCCCGGTGGGGTCGAAGGCTCTGTGCTTGGCTCGCTTGGTAAACAGAAGGACGTGGGTTCGATCCCAGCAGAAGCATGGAATTTTATCCTCATTTATTTGAGAATTTGACCACATAATAATAGAGCTCTAAGAGTTAGTTGATAGAGAATGCCTCCGGCATTAACCTCGCCTAGTGGTTACCTTCCGCTTAAGAGTCTATTATTATTAGATTATTACCTATTAAACAAACCTCTTGAAAAAAAAAAAGAGTTTTATGTTTTTATTACAATCACATTGATGATTTTGGTCCTAGCTTTACATTTAAATGGTAGAGATTGCCTCTGGCAACGATTTTGCCCTTTGTTTGTAATTATTGTATTTTATACATGATTATAACCAATAAATAGAATAGAATATACCTTGTTTATCCTGCTGGGAGAGGACTGAACAGTCCCTTTACCCCCGCAGTCTAACCAAGGTCTTA
>NW_007381460.1:12555-13860 GCF_000475195.1 Diaphorina citri | reverse complement strand
GTGGCTGACCTAAGAAATCAATGTTTGTCCTCTGGTAAAATTGAGAATCTTACCTCATCATAGTAGTACATTAGTTTACAATGCTTCAACTGATCCAAGTTCTGTGAGAGAGTTTCAATAGCATGGCGCAGACAATAGTCCACCTCTTCCTCGGAATTATGAACCTGGAGAAAATAAATAAATGAATGAATTCCGTTTCTTTGTGTTGTTATATCACAACTTTGGTGCTCACTGCAGCATTATAGGAAATTCCTACTACATATCTTAATAATCCCAACACCCAATGTTGGCACCAGTAGCTAGCTAGGCGAATTTATATTTATACACAGATACTCATTTTCCTCACGAGGCTGAGTGGGCACCGCAACAGCCAGTCACGAAATCAATCATTTGCATGATACAAATTTTTTGACCCCACCGAGAATTGAACCCGGGTCTCCCGCGTGCACGTGCAAGGCGAATGCAGTGACCACTACGTCATTGGAGCTGACTAATAATAACATTAATAAAGATCAGTGGAATAAGATCAGTGATTCTGGAGGTTTTTTTACTTTCTATTACTACAGTATAGCGGAGCTAGTATTTTTAGCCCATGGTCTGTACGTATGTATGTATGTGTGTACTACAGGTTTAAATGGGAAAAGGTGGTATACAAAATATCTCAAGAACGGTTTGTCCTAGAGCGATGGTATGCTATCCCGGTTTGATCCAAGGACGCGACTGTAACAATTTGGTAAGTAAAAATCGGACAGTCACTCATCCAGATATCAACCAAAGTCAATGTTGCTTCGAACGTATTGAGTACAAGGACATGGTCTTCTTTGATGACGAGGAGCGTAATTCTCATGATGTTTCACCACTAGGAGTCACTTGTATTCATGTAAAAGATGGCATGAGCCATTCTGTCCTTCATAAGGGACTCAAACAATGGGCCAGCAAAAATTAGACCAACAGGCCCCTGTTCCTTTTTTTTTCTTTTCAAAATAATAATTAACTTTATTTTTCAATAGGACAGAACAACAATTACAAAAAAAAGAGATGAGGGAGGGGGGGGGGAATTAAGACACATTTCATGTTAAAAAAAAAAAATCCTTTTTTCCACTTCCTTTAATAAAATGTCCTGTCTATTTGTTGTTGAGATGTAGGTACCCCCATTCATAGAATACATAAGCTTCACACTTTGCAAATATTTTGATCAAAACCCAAAGCTTTTAAATGTTTAAAAAATTAGAGGAGAGAGGGAGAGAGAGAAAGACTACTAACTTTAGAAAAAATGTTAGTTATTTACCTATGTAGGGTAAGTGA
>NW_007381460.1:0-12312 GCF_000475195.1 Diaphorina citri | reverse complement strand
AAAAAAAAGAAGCAATTTCACATGCTGAATTCATTTGGACACGGATAAGTAAGTAAGTACCTAAGTGGAATAATAATAACATTAATAATAACGATCAGTGGCGTACTCACCATAGATA
Source organism: Diaphorina citri (assembly GCF_000475195.1). Lineage (NCBI taxonomy): Eukaryota > Metazoa > Arthropoda > Insecta > Hemiptera > Psyllidae > Diaphorina > Diaphorina citri. The sequence continues at coordinate 12,194 of NW_007381460.1, read as the reverse complement.
TAGGCAGGTGGGCCCGACACGTATCACACTCATGTTCTTCCTCCTCCTCTGCCACTGCCTTCTTCCGTCCTGGTCCCTTCTTGCTAGCACCAGCTCCGCCACTGTTCACTCTCTCCTTAGCGCGTAGTCCCAGGTCAGATAGTTGACTACGATAAGCCACCTCCATGTCTCGGATAGACTCGATCATGGGCAACACCTGTGGAAGTGAACAAGGAGAAACGGGGGTTGAAATTTAATAATATGTTCCCTATAATATGTCAAAATATACATATAAGACCTTGGTTAGACTGCGGGGGTAAAGGGACTGTTCAGTCCTCTCCCAGCAGGATAAACAAGGTATATTCTATTCTATTTATTGGTTATAATCATGTATAAAATACAATAATTACAAACAAAGGGCAAAATCGTTGCCAGAGGCAATCTCTACCATTCAAAGGGGGGGGGGGGGGGGAGGCCGAAAAAGGGACGGTGTTTAGGAGCCTCTACCCTAACACGTAACGCTAGGACCAAAATCATCAATGTGATTGTAATAAAAACATAAAACTCTTTTTTTCAAGAGGTTTGTTCAATAGGTAATAATCTAATAATAGACTCTTAAGCGGAAGGCAACCACTAGGCGAGGTTAATGCCGGAGGCATTCTCTATCAACTAACTCTTTAGAGCTCTATTTTTATGTGGTCAAATTCTCAAATAAATGAGGATAAAATTCCATGCTTCTGCTGGGATCGAACCCACGTCCTTCTGTTTACCAAGCGAGCGTCTTGACCACTATGCCACCGAGGCGGGGGCACTGTAACTGCTAGGCTCTTATCGTACCGAAATCCAAGAGAGAAGGAAGACAGGATAGGAGAAAGCCAGCCGTTCCGAGAATGAACCTTATCCGTTCAGGATAAAATCCGCCCCGGGCGGGAATGGAGCCCGCTACCAACCAAGCTAACTAAGCTGGAGAGCAGGGAGAAACGGGGTTGAATTTGAGGGGGACCGAAAAAAGGACGAAGAGCCCCTACCCTAACACGTAACGCTAGGACAAAAATCATCAATGTAATAAAAACATAAAATACTCTATAAAATTCTATTGTTCGTGAACCTAGGTACCTGCACACACGAAAAAAATAATAATAATAATAAATAAATAATAGAACTTACCCTACTTATCTCCCTACTGGAATAAGACTGAAAATTTTCCACATTTTCAACAATATTTCATTGAGTAATTTTCCTATACATAAAACAGGGTAGGTAGATCTCAAAATCATTAGTACTTACCCTATTGAGAACATCAATGTTAGTACGGGAATCTGCCGCTATAGAGAACAGGAGAAGTTCCAGGGAAAATTCCGAGGGTTCGCAACTATCTTGCATGTCCTGAAATGACAACATAAAACGGGATTCATTCACGTTGTTGTTGACAAATGCAGGAGTTATTGAATGCAACTATCTTGCATGTCCTGAAATGACAACATAAAACGGGATTCATTCACGTTGTTGTTGACAAATGCAGGAGTTATTGAATTAGGTAGGTCATTCTTCCCCGAGCATCCCAGTATTTACTACAATATCTTTGCTGGCTTCCATGGCAGGACAATTAGACAAGTGTCTTGCGTTCATAGGAGTTTATAAGGAACATAACTAAGGTGTTATGTAATTTGTTTATTTTGCATCAATTATATATTACAATATTGCAAGGGTATATACACAAAAGAAAGTGTAAAATGGAAAACTCTGCCAGTTCTGAGCCCATTTATATTTTTAATTTTTAGTAGGGTGGTATTAGGTACTTTGAATTTTTATTAGGGCACAGAAATTAATGGATGCAAACTTCCCCATACTAAGAGAGTCACCTCTCTTGTCTTGTGGGTAAAGTATTTTCTCTATTTTGTCATCACCTTTCGGCTATAACTAAACCCGCTAAAACAACAAGAACTTGTCGTTAGTTTCATCCGTTTCCTCAATTAGATCGGAATAGCACTAAAGGGACCAAGTTCATTTGAACTGTTTTCAATTCCAGGTGTTACAGTACCCACGTTACATGTGGGCATGCTGTTCAGTGCGTGTTGCTGGTATCGTGATCCTCATGGTCTCCCTTGGATAGAATATCTACATTCCGGTGCTAGCAAGATCTGGTAAGTTAGAGGCACTCTTTATTCTTCGAATAAGGTTCTTGAAATAAGGCGTTTAAACTTCAATCATGTTTTTCTATTCTATTCTATTCTATTCTATTCTATTCTATTCTATTCTATTCTATTCTATTCTATTCTATTCTATTCTATTCTATTCTATTCTATTCTATTCTATTCTATTCTATTCTATTCTATTCTATTCTATTCTATTCTATTCTATTCTATTCTATTCTATTCTATTCTATTCTATTCTATTCTATTCTATTCTATTCTATTCTATTCTATTCTATTCTATTCTATTCTATTCTATTCTATTCTATTCTATTCTATTCTATTCTATTCTATTCTATTCTATTCTATTCTATTCTATTCTATTCTATTCTATTCTATTCTATTCTATTCTATTCTATTCTATTCTATTCTATTCTATTCTATTCTATTCTATTCTATTCTATTCTATTCTATTCTATTCTATTCTATTCTATTCTATTCTATTCTATTCTATTCTATTCTATTCTATTCTATTCTATTCTATTCTATTCTATTCTATTCTATTCTATTCTATTCTATTCTATTCTATTCTATTCTATTCTATTCTATTCTATTCTATTCTATTCTATTCTATTCTATTCTATTCTATTCTATTCTATTCTATTCTATTCTATTCTATTCTATTCTATTCTATTCTATTCTATTCTATTCTATTCTATTCTATTCTATTCTATTCTATTCTATTCTATTCTATTCTATTCTATTCTATTCTATTCTATTCTATTCTATTCTATTCTATTCTATTCTATTCTATTCTATTCTATTCTATTCTATTCTATTCTATTCTATTCTATTCTATTCTATTCTATTCTATTCTATTCTATTCTATTCTATTCTATTCTATTCTATTCTATTCTATTCTATTCTATTCTATTCTATTCTATTCTATTCTATTCTATTCTATTCTATTCTATTCTATTCTATTCTATTCTATTCTATTCTATTCTATTCTATTCTATTCTATTCTATTCTATTCTATTCTATTCTATTCTATTCTATTCTATTCTATTCTATTCTATTCTATTCTATTCTATTCTATTCTATTCTATTCTATTCTATTCTATTCTATTCTATTCTATTCTATTCTATTCTATTCTATTCTATTCTATTCTATTCTATTCTATTCTATTCTATTCTATTCTATTCTATTCTATTCTATTCTATTCTATTCTATTCTATTCTATTCTATTCTATTCTATTCTATTCTATTCTATTCTATTCTATTCTATTCTATTCTATTCTATTCTATTCTATTCTATTCTATTCTATTCTATTCTATTCTATTCTATTCTATTCTATTCTATTCTATTCTATTCTATTCTATTCTATTCTATTCTATTCTATTCTATTCTATTCTATTCTATTCTATTCTATTCTATTCTATTCTATTCTATTCTATTCTATTCTATTCTATTCTATTCTATTCTATTCTATTCTATTCTATTCTATTCTATTCTATTCTATTCTATTCTATTCTATTCTATTCTATTCTATTCTATTCTATTCTATTCTATTCTATTCTATTCTATTCTATTCTATTCTATTCTATTCTATTCTATTCTATTCTATTCTATTCTATTCTATTCTATTCTATTCTATTCTATTCTATTCTATTCTATTCTATTCTATTCTATTCTATTCTATTCTATTCTATTCTATTCTATTCTATTCTATTCTATTCTATTCTATTCTATTCTATTCTATTCTATTCTATTCTATTCTATTCTATTCTATTCTATTCTATTCTATTCTATTCTATTCTATTCTATTCTATTCTATTCTATTCTATTCTATTCTATTCTATTCTATTCTATTCTATTCTATTCTATTCTATTCTATTCTATTCTATTCTATTCTATTCTATTCTATTCTATTCTATTCTATTCTATTCTATTCTATTCTATTCTATTCTATTCTATTCTATTCTATTCTATTCTATTCTATTCTATTCTATTCTATTCTATTCTATTCTATTCTATTCTATTCTATTCTATTCTATTCTATTCTATTCTATTCTATTCTATTCTATTCTATTCTATTCTATTCTATTCTATTCTATTCTATTCTATTCTATTCTATTCTATTCTATTCTATTCTATTCTATTCTATTCTATTCTATTCTATTCTATTCTATTCTATTCTATTCTATTCTATTCTATTCTATTCTATTCTATTCTATTCTATTCTATTCTATTCTATTCTATTCTATTCTATTCTATTCTATTCTATTCTATTCTATTCTATTCTATTCTATTCTATTCTATTCTATTCTATTCTATTCTATTCTATTCTATTCTATTCTATTCTATTCTATTCTATTCTATTCTATTCTATTCTATTCTATTCTATTCTATTCTATTCTATTCTATTCTATTCTATTCTATTCTATTCTATTCTATTCTATTCTATTCTATTCTATTCTATTCTATTCTATTCTATTCTATTCTATTCTATTCTATTCTATTCTATTCTATTCTATTCTATTCTATTCTATTCTATTCTATTCTATTCTATTCTATTCTATTCTATTCTATTCTATTCTATTCTATTCTATTCTATTCTATTCTATTCTATTCTATTCTATTCTATTCTATTCTATTCTATTCTATTCTATTCTATTCTATTCTATTCTATTCTATTCTATTCTATTCTATTCTATTCTATTCTATTCTATTCTATTCTATTCTATTCTATTCTATTCTATTCTATTCTATTCTATTCTATTCTATTCTATTCTATTCTATTCTATTCTATTCTATTCTATTCTATTCTATTCTATTCTATTCTATTCTATTCTATTCTATTCTATTCTATTCTATTCTATTCTATTCTATTCTATTCTATTCTATTCTATTCTATTCTATTCTATTCTATTCTATTCTATTCTATTCTATTCTATTCTATTCTATTCTATTCTATTCTATTCTATTCTATTCTATTCTATTCTATTCTATTCTATTCTATTCTATTCTATTCTATTCTATTCTATTCTATTCTATTCTATTCTATTCTATTCTATTCTATTCTATTCTATTCTATTCTATTCTATTCTATTCTATTCTATTCTATTCTATTCTATTCTATTCTATTCTATTCTATTCTATTCTATTCTATTCTATTCTATTCTATTCTATTCTATTCTATTCTATTCTATTCTATTCTATTCTATTCTATTCTATTCTATTCTATTCTATTCTATTCTATTCTATTCTATTCTATTCTATTCTATTCTATTCTATTCTATTCTATTCTATTCTATTCTATTCTATTCTATTCTATTCTATTCTATTCTATTCTATTCTATTCTATTCTATTCTATTCTATTCTATTCTATTCTATTCTATTCTATTCTATTCTATTCTATTCTATTCTATTCTATTCTATTCTATTCTATTCTATTCTATTCTATTCTATTCTATTCTATTCTATTCTATTCTATTCTATTCTATTCTATTCTATTCTATTCTATTCTATTCTATTCTATTCTATTCTATTCTATTCTATTCTATTCTATTCTATTCTATTCTATTCTATTCTATTCTATTCTATTCTATTCTATTCTATTCTATTCTATTCTATTCTATTCTATTCTATTCTATTCTATTCTATTCTATTCTATTCTATTCTATTCTATTCTATTCTATTCTATTCTATTCTATTCTATTCTATTCTATTCTATTCTATTCTATTCTATTCTATTCTATTCTATTCTATTCTATTCTATTCTATTCTATTCTATTCTATTCTATTCTATTCTATTCTATTCTATTCTATTCTATTCTATTCTATTCTATTCTATTCTATTCTATTCTATTCTATTCTATTCTATTCTATTCTATTCTATTCTATTCTATTCTATTCTATTCTATTCTATTCTATTCTATTCTATTCTATTCTATTCTATTCTATTCTATTCTATTCTATTCTATTCTATTCTATTCTATTCTATTCTATTCTATTCTATTCTATTCTATTCTATTCTATTCTATTCTATTCTATTCTATTCTATTCTATTCTATTCTATTCTATTCTATTCTATTCTATTCTATTCTATTCTATTCTATTCTATTCTATTCTATTCTATTCTATTCTATTCTATTCTATTCTATTCTATTCTATTCTATTCTATTCTATTCTATTCTATTCTATTCTATTCTATTCTATTCTATTCTATTCTATTCTATTCTATTCTATTCTATTCTATTCTATTCTATTCTATTCTATTCTATTCTATTCTATTCTATTCTATTCTATTCTATTCTATTCTATTCTATTCTATTCTATTCTATTCTATTCTATTCTATTCTATTCTATTCTATTCTATTCTATTCTATTCTATTCTATTCTATTCTATTCTATTCTATTCTATTCTATTCTATTCTATTCTATTCTATTCTATTCTATTCTATTCTATTCTATTCTATTCTATTCTATTCTATTCTATTCTATTCTATTCTATTCTATTCTATTCTATTCTATTCTATTCTATTCTATTCTATTCTATTCTATTCTATTCTATTCTATTCTATTCTATTCTATTCTATTCTATTCTATTCTATTCTATTCTATTCTATTCTATTCTATTCTATTCTATTCTATTCTATTCTATTCTATTCTATTCTATTCTATTCTATTCTATTCTATTCTATTCTATTCTATTCTATTCTATTCTATTCTATTCTATTCTATTCTATTCTATTCTATTCTATTCTATTCTATTCTATTCTATTCTATTCTATTCTATTCTATTCTATTCTATTCTATTCTATTCTATTCTATTCTATTCTATTCTATTCTATTCTATTCTATTCTATTCTATTCTATTCTATTCTATTCTATTCTATTCTATTCTATTCTATTCTATTCTATTCTATTCTATTCTATTCTATTCTATTCTATTCTATTCTATTCTATTCTATTCTATTCTATTCTATTCTATTCTATTCTATTCTATTCTATTCTATTCTATTCTATTCTATTCTATTCTATTCTATTCTATTCTATTCTATTCTATTCTATTCTATTCTATTCTATTCTATTCTATTCTATTCTATTCTATTCTATTCTATTCTATTCTATTCTATTCTATTCTATTCTATTCTATTCTATTCTATTCTATTCTATTCTATTCTATTCTATTCTATTCTATTCTATTCTATTCTATTCTATTCTATTCTATTCTATTCTATTCTATTCTATTCTATTCTATTCTATTCTATTCTATTCTATTCTATTCTATTCTATTCTATTCTATTCTATTCTATTCTATTCTATTCTATTCTATTCTATTCTATTCTATTCTATTCTATTCTATTCTATTCTATTCTATTCTATTCTATTCTATTCTATTCTATTCTATTCTATTCTATTCTATTCTATTCTATTCTATTCTATTCTATTCTATTCTATTCTATTCTATTCTATTCTATTCTATTCTATTCTATTCTATTCTATTCTATTCTATTCTATTCTATTCTATTCTATTCTATTCTATTCTATTCTATTCTATTCTATTCTATTCTATTCTATTCTATTCTATTCTATTCTATTCTATTCTATTCTATTCTATTCTATTCTATTCTATTCTATTCTATTCTATTCTATTCTATTCTATTCTATTCTATTCTATTCTATTCTATTCTATTCTATTCTATTCTATTCTATTCTATTCTATTCTATTCTATTCTATTCTATTCTATTCTATTCTATTCTATTCTATTCTATTCTATTCTATTCTATTCTATTCTATTCTATTCTATTCTATTCTATTCTATTCTATTCTATTCTATTCTATTCTATTCTATTCTATTCTATTCTATTCTATTCTATTCTATTCTATTCTATTCTATTCTATTCTATTCTATTCTATTCTATTCTATTCTATTCTATTCTATTCTATTCTATTCTATTCTATTCTATTCTATTCTATTCTATTCTATTCTATTCTATTCTATTCTATTCTATTCTATTCTATTCTATTCTATTCTATTCTATTCTATTCTATTCTATTCTATTCTATTCTATTCTATTCTATTCTATTCTATTCTATTCTATTCTATTCTATTCTATTCTATTCTATTCTATTCTATTCTATTCTATTCTATTCTATTCTATTCTATTCTATTCTATTCTATTCTATTCTATTCTATTCTATTCTATTCTATTCTATTCTATTCTATTCTATTCTATTCTATTCTATTCTATTCTATTCTATTCTATTCTATTCTATTCTATTCTATTCTATTCTATTCTATTCTATTCTATTCTATTCTATTCTATTCTATTCTATTCTATTCTATTCTATTCTATTCTATTCTATTCTATTCTATTCTATTCTATTCTATTCTATTCTATTCTATTCTATTCTATTCTATTCTATTCTATTCTATTCTATTCTATTCTATTCTATTCTATTCTATTCTATTCTATTCTATTCTATTCTATTCTATTCTATTCTATTCTATTCTATTCTATTCTATTCTATTCTATTCTATTCTATTCTATTCTATTCTATTCTATTCTATTCTATTCTATTCTATTCTATTCTATTCTATTCTATTCTATTCTATTCTATTCTATTCTATTCTATTCTATTCTATTCTATTCTATTCTATTCTATTCTATTCTATTCTATTCTATTCTATTCTATTCTATTCTATTCTATTCTATTCTATTCTATTCTATTCTATTCTATTCTATTCTATTCTATTCTATTCTATTCTATTCTATTCTATTCTATTCTATTCTATTCTATTCTATTCTATTCTATTCTATTCTATTCTATTCTATTCTATTCTATTCTATTCTATTCTATTCTATTCTATTCTATTCTATTCTATTCTATTCTATTCTATTCTATTCTATTCTATTCTATTCTATTCTATTCTATTCTATTCTATTCTATTCTATTCTATTCTATTCTATTCTATTCTATTCTATTCTATTCTATTCTATTCTATTCTATTCTATTCTATTCTATTCTATTCTATTCTATTCTATTCTATTCTATTCTATTCTATTCTATTCTATTCTATTCTATTCTATTCTATTCTATTCTATTCTATTCTATTCTATTCTATTCTATTCTATTCTATTCTATTCTATTCTATTCTATTCTATTCTATTCTATTCTATTCTATTCTATTCTATTCTATTCTATTCTATTCTATTCTATTCTATTCTATTCTATTCTATTCTATTCTATTCTATTCTATTCTATTCTATTCTATTCTATTCTATTCTATTCTATTCTATTCTATTCTATTCTATTCTATTCTATTCTATTCTATTCTATTCTATTCTATTCTATTCTATTCTATTCTATTCTATTCTATTCTATTCTATTCTATTCTATTCTATTCTATTCTATTCTATTCTATTCTATTCTATTCTATTCTATTCTATTCTATTCTATTCTATTCTATTCTATTCTATTCTATTCTATTCTATTCTATTCTATTCTATTCTATTCTATTCTATTCTATTCTATTCTATTCTATTCTATTCTATTCTATTCTATTCTATTCTATTCTATTCTATTCTATTCTATTCTATTCTATTCTATTCTATTCTATTCTATTCTATTCTATTCTATTCTATTCTATTCTATTCTATTCTATTCTATTCTATTCTATTCTATTCTATTCTATTCTATTCTATTCTATTCTATTCTATTCTATTCTATTCTATTCTATTCTATTCTATTCTATTCTATTCTATTCTATTCTATTCTATTCTATTCTATTCTATTCTATTCTATTCTATTCTATTCTATTCTATTCTATTCTATTCTATTCTATTCTATTCTATTCTATTCTATTCTATTCTATTCTATTCTATTCTATTCTATTCTATTCTATTCTATTCTATTCTATTCTATTCTATTCTATTCTATTCTATTCTATTCTATTCTATTCTATTCTATTCTATTCTATTCTATTCTATTCTATTCTATTCTATTCTATTCTATTCTATTCTATTCTATTCTATTCTATTCTATTCTATTCTATTCTATTCTATTCTATTCTATTCTATTCTATTCTATTCTATTCTATTCTATTCTATTCTATTCTATTCTATTCTATTCTATTCTATTCTATTCTATTCTATTCTATTCTATTCTATTCTATTCTATTCTATTCTATTCTATTCTATTCTATTCTATTCTATTCTATTCTATTCTATTCTATTCTATTCTATTCTATTCTATTCTATTCTATTCTATTCTATTCTATTCTATTCTATTCTATTCTATTCTATTCTATTCTATTCTATTCTATTCTATTCTATTCTATTCTATTCTATTCTATTCTATTCTATTCTATTCTATTCTATTCTATTCTATTCTATTCTATTCTATTCTATTCTATTCTATTCTATTCTATTCTATTCTATTCTATTCTATTCTATTCTATTCTATTCTATTCTATTCTATTCTATTCTATTCTATTCTATTCTATTCTATTCTATTCTATTCTATTCTATTCTATTCTATTCTATTCTATTCTATTCTATTCTATTCTATTCTATTCTATTCTATTCTATTCTATTCTATTCTATTCTATTCTATTCTATTCTATTCTATTCTATTCTATTCTATTCTATTCTATTCTATTCTATTCTATTCTATTCTATTCTATTCTATTCTATTCTATTCTATTCTATTCTATTCTATTCTATTCTATTCTATTCTATTCTATTCTATTCTATTCTATTCTATTCTATTCTATTCTATTCTATTCTATTCTATTCTATTCTATTCTATTCTATTCTATTCTATTCTATTCTATTCTATTCTATTCTATTCTATTCTATTCTATTCTATTCTATTCTATTCTATTCTATTCTATTCTATTCTATTCTATTCTATTCTATTCTATTCTATTCTATTCTATTCTATTCTATTCTATTCTATTCTATTCTATTCTATTCTATTCTATTCTATTCTATTCTATTCTATTCTATTCTATTCTATTCTATTCTATTCTATTCTATTCTATTCTATTCTATTCTATTCTATTCTATTCTATTCTATTCTATTCTATTCTATTCTATTCTATTCTATTCTTTTGCATTCCATTATGTTTTACTTGGGGACGCATGACATTATTATTAGATTGCTCATTTGGCACCACCAAGGGAGCACTTATTAATCTTATTATAGATACCATGGAAGCAAGTAAGACTCTCCTATCTGTCCTTCATGTTCTTCAAATGTCCCCATGAACTCCTCACACCTAAACTTCTGTCCTGCCTTGGAAGCCAGCAATGACATTGTAGAGAAATATTGGGTCGCGAGAGGGAAAAAGGCCTAATGGTCAATTATCCCGACATTTACAACATACATAGATAAGTCCGCCCCAGGTGTGAATGGAACCCGCGATCTAGCTCTTAGACTAGGCTGGATAGAAGAAAGCCAGCCATTCCGAGAAAGAACTTTATCTTTTGTATAAGTAATGCTTTATTTAGACTGTCAGCTTAGAACAAGATGTTCGATTATAATAACTAATAACAGTAAAAAAAAGTTCCTTTACTTCAGTTTTATTATTATTATTATTTTAAGGGTCCTTTTACTTCAGCAGTAGGCTACTACTATTAGTCCTTTTATTTCAGTAGTAGGCTATTGCAACGTTTTCTTCGTCATTAGTCTCTTTAATTTGAACACTTTCAATTATCAATCCCTTCCTCTGATAAGATAGGATATCCTTCGGAAAAATTGATTTTGGGTTTGAAATAATCGAATTTCTACTCCCTATCTCTCCTAGGTACGGTATTCCGGATGAGCATTCCACCGCGTTCCGATCCACAATGATGTCCCTCTTCCCGCACTATTGTCGGAGCGACAAGACCATCTGGCTATCTTCAGACGTAGCCATGATTCCGCCCTCTCTACTTACGGAGAAGGGCGTCTCTCTGTCGCGAGTAGTGCAAGAGCCGGGCCAATTCATTCTGGTGTTCCCCAGTGCGTTTACATCCTCGATAGCGACGGGCTATTTGGTAGCGGAGAGTGTCTACTTTGCCCGC
>NW_007381459.1:6102-13810 GCF_000475195.1 Diaphorina citri | reverse complement strand
CTGTGCTGTCCAACTCCGTAGTTGTAGCCATCTCCGTGGTTGTAGTCAGAGGGGTGGTGGGGAGTTCGGTGGTGGTTGTTGATACAGCGTCTTCTAGTCCAGGGTTCAGATCGATCAGGTTCGATTTCTGGTCGAGACTGTTATCACTCAGATCTGACATGTTTCTTATCATTCCTGTAGATGAGATGTTGGATTGGAAAAATCGTTGAAAAAAAAAAAAAAAAAAAAACCCATCTTCCCTTTTTACTTTTCCTTATCCTATAGGAAGGAAAGTAATGTAATCGGGTCAAATTTTCGTTGGTCAGTTTTTAGTGCCAAAAACGTTTTGAGGACCCTAGAGCCTAAATCCAAAGTTTCAGCCATTGGTCCGTGTGTGTCTGTCTGTCTGTAAACAAAATATCTCGGGAACGGTATGAGCTAGAGACTTGTTTTTTTGTTTTTTTTTTTTTTTTTTTTTTTTTTTTTTTTTTAAAGATGAGTGTTTCCCCCCCGTTTTTTTTTCGTAGCGATGAAACAACTGCTACATTGGACGCTTGTGGCCTGTGTCGTAGCATGCCCATCCCGTAGTATGCCTCTCATCAGATGGGCGAGAAGAGACACAATACTTCCCATTTAGGTGCTGGGTCAACACGAGAACACCAGAAAGTAACCCGTCGAAATATTTGCAATCGAAAAACGAGTACAAATTTTTGTCGATGGTGGGATTCGAACCCGGGACCTTCTGCATGGCAAGCAAGCGCGTTACCACTGGACCAACCGTGCCCCTCTTGTAATCTCTCTCCTAATTTCATTTCCGAACCTCATTTCCTCAATTCTTTTTACCTCCTATTTTTTCTCCTCCTCCTCTTCTTCCTCTATTTTTTTCCCGTTATCTACCTCCTCTTTCCTTTTCAGCTACTTCTCTTCCTCCTTCTTTTTAGCTTCTTCCTTGCCTCCTATCTTTTCTTTTTTTCGTTCTTCTTCTCCTCCTTCGTATTCTTCTTTTTCTTTCTCTTTTTCTTCTTCTTCTTCTTCTCACTGATGCAATCAATAATAAAAAAAAAAAAAACATTGAGTTTTTTGAATAAACTACCAACTGCATACAAATCAACTTCAAACTTAGACGTCGCTTCATTCGTTCGAAAAAGTATGAGCTCAGCAGGACTCGAACCCACAGCCTTCGCATTGGCAGCCCAACGTCAATTGCAAAGGAATCGAGCCCTCTTGTGATCTCTCTCCTAATTTCATTTCCGAACCTCATTTCCTCAATTCTTTGTCGATATTTTTACCTCCTATTTTTTCTTCTCCTCCTCCTCCTCCTCTTCTTCTTCTTCCTCTATTTTTTCCCTTATCTACCTCCTCTTTCCTTTTCAGCTACTTCTCTTCCTCCTCCTTTTTAGCTTCTTCCTTGCCTCCTATTTCTTCTTATTTTCGTTTTTCTTCTCCTCCTTCGTAGGTATTCTTCTTCTTTTTCTTCTTCTTCTTCTTCTTCTTCTTTTTCTTCTTCTTTTTCTTCTTCTTCTTCTTCTCCTCCTCCTCCTCCTCCTTCTTCTTCTTCTCCTTCGTATTCTTCTTCTTCTTCTCCTCCTTCTTCTTCTTCTTCTTCTCCTCCTTCGTATTCTTCTTCTTCTTCTTTTTCTTCTTCCTTTTCCTCTATTTTTTTCCCTTATCTACCTCCTCTTTCCTTTTCAGCTACTTCTCTTCCTCCTCCTTTTTAGCTTCTTCCTTGCCTCCTATCTCTTCTTATTTTCGTTTTTCTTCTCCTCCTTCCTCTTCTTCTTCTTTTTCTTCTTCTTCTTCTTCTTCTTCTTCTTCTTCTCCTTCTTCTTCTTCTTCTTCTTTTTCTTTTTCTTCTTCTTCTTCTTTTTCTTCTTCCTTCTTCTTTTTCACTTCATCTTTTCCCACTTCTTCCCTTCTTTCTTCTGGTTCCGTTTTAGTGTCACTCACTCGTTCTTCCTCGTTTCTTCCCGCCTGATTCGTTTATTCTATCAATTCTGATTTCCTCCGGAATTGCGAATGGAAGAGGGACTAAAGCAGTGGTTCTCAATTTTTTTTTGCATGGGCATATTCTCATTTTTTCACAGTAGGCTACTACTATTATTGTGGTCAAATTCTCAAATTATATTGAGGATAAAATTCCATACCTCGGCTGGGATTGAAACCTACCTATATAATAATAATAGTGCTTATTTATACTGCTCGCATAGGACTGATAAGTCCCTTTACTCCAGCAGTAGGCTTAGACTGTTATTGTGGTCAAATTCTCAAATTATATTGAGGATAAAATTCCATACCTCGGCTGGGATTGAACCCACGCCCTCTGTTTACCAGGCGAGCGCCTTGACCACTACACCACCGAGGTAGGTAAGCTTCAAATTAATAAAAAAAAAACCTCTCTTTCAAAGCTATTTATTCTAGTATTTACGAATCTATTTTCTAACCACCCATCTCTCTCTTCCATGTTACAGCGGAAAACTCGGGCAACTCTTCATCGGACGAGCAAGCCGTCTCCGATCTCCGTCGCAAGCCGTCCGACACCGTCGATTCCGATCTTGAAATCGACGACGACAAGTGTTCGCGGGGCGGTTCGTTGTCGCCATCGCTGTCGCCGGTCGACAAGAAAAAGCATCGACGCAATCGGACGACATTCACGACGTATCAGTTGCATGAGCTGGAGAGGGCTTTCGAAAAGAGCCACTATCCAGATGTGTACAGTCGAGAAGAACTGGCGATGAAGGTGAACTTGCCTGAGGTTCGAGTCCAGGTGAGTCATTGTTTTTTCTTCCTTCACTGAGAAAAAAAATGGTGACAGGGTGCCACAAGTTTAGAGTGGAAGAACTCTATTATTGGGTTACTTCTCCTGATTTAGGCTGTTGGAATGCTTTATTACAGTGTCGAGCTTCAAGATATAGAGTTCAATATTAGAGTGCCGGAACCCAGTCACCCGATTGGGCTGCCGGCACCCTAGTTTTTACTTTCCTTATCCTATAGGAAGGAAAGTAATGTAATCGGGTCAAATTTTCGATGGTCAGTTTTTAGTGCCAAGGGGGGGGCTTGGGGGGCTTAAGCCCCCCCAAAGTTATCAGGGCCTCTTACACTAGATAAAATTGGATTTCAGAATAATAATCCAAAACACCATTTTTTACTTTTATCCTATAGGAAGGAAAGTAATGTAATCGGGTCAAATTTTCGATGGTCAGTTTTTAGTGCCAAAACACGTTTTGAGGTCCCTAGAGCTTAAATCCAAAGTTTCAGCCATTGGTCCGTGTCTGTGTCTGTGTGTCCGTGTGTCTGTAAACAAAATATCTCGAGAACGGTAAGAGGTAGAGACTTGAAATTTGGTATGTAGCTGTCAAATGTGACAAGGATGCGACACGAAACTTTTGGTTAGGATCGGTGCAACGGTTGGCGGCATTTTACCGCTTTTTGGCGGTTTTTGGTGTAATTTAACAATATCTCGGGAACGGTATAAGCTAGAAACTTGAAATTTGGTATGTGGTTCACTAATGTGACAAGGATGCAACACAAAACGTTTGTTTGAGATGGTTGCTGCGCTTGGCGGTATTTTTACCGCTTTTGGACAGATTTCGACCGTTTTTTGGCGGTTTTCAGCTATAGCGACAAAACGGTTAGAGATATTGTAAAAGTTAGGGTAAAAGAACACTCAAATAAGCATCATTCAATAGGATAAGGAAAGTCGTGTGATGTTCACACCAGATTTTTTTCCCAGTGTTAATTCCTTCTTTTTATTTCTTTCTTTCTTCCTTCGCTCGTCTCTTTCGTTAAAGTCAATATCATGTTTCTGCCATTTTGAATCAGTGACAATCGTTTTCAGATAGCCTAGAATGCCTAGAAGTTCAGTTCTCTTCCTGATATAACCACAAAATTCAAATTCTAATCAATATTGGTCCAGGTCCAGTCGTTTTCGCCGTGGAAAAGCGAACAAAAAAGAGCTCTATTTTTTCCACAAAATCCTTCACACCACACACAAAAATTCATAAATTATCGAACCCACGGTCTAGCGCTTACAAGGCAGACACTCTACCAGCCAAGCTAACCAGGCTGGCAAAGTCACCTGAATCAAATAAATCAGTTGAGAGTTTTCACTTCACATGAAAATTGAAATTTAGCCAATTACCTAAAGGGAACCTCACTTAATTCGGTCTATTGTTCGACAGGTCAACAAAATACCTCCCTTCGCTCGGTTGTTTACAAAAATCAGTGATATATCGAACCTTATTAGCTACGTCACGTGACTAAATATCAACATAAACATACTGTCGTATTAGTGTAAACTTTCATATAGGGTGTCTCAAAAAGTCTGTACCACCACGTGACTTGAATACCAACTTGAAATGTAAACTTTCCTACAGGGTGTCCCGAAGGTAATTAAATTATGAAGAACAACAAAGAGTCTCTCTCTCTCTCTCTCTCTCTCTCTCTCTCTCTCTCTCTCTCTCTCTCTCTCTCTCTCTCTCTCTTTCTCTTTCTCAAAAAAGAAAAAAAACTCCCTTCCACCATTATAAAACAATTTAATATAATATGAAACACTTCAATTCTTTCCAAAATAAACCCCTCGTATAGGAAAAACAGCGAGAGAGAGAGAGAGAAAGCGAGAGAGAGACAAAGGGTAGAGAGAGAGAGAGGGAGGGAGAGAGGAACAAAAGGGGGTAGAGAAAGAGAGAGCGCAAATTGTGTTTGGGTAGAATATTTTCTCTGATGAAAAGTTCAAAATGGCGACAGGGAGAGAGAGAGAGAGAGACAGGGAGAGAGAGAGAGACAGGGAGAGAGAGAGAGAGAGGAAGCGATAAATTTTTGTTCGTGAGAGGGAGAGAGAGAAAGAGAGGAAAAGAGAGAGAGAGAGAGAGAGAGAGAGAGAGAGAGAGAGATTCCCGCGTCTGTTCACTTCCCACATGGTAAACCAGGGGCGTTAACCCGAGGGGATTAAATTTTAAACCAGGGTGAGGTTAAGAGTTAAAGTATTTCCTAAATTAGTGGAGATGTTAAAATTCCCAATTTTTCTAATATTGGTGGAGTTGTCAATACTCTCCTATTTGTTCTAATATTAGTGGAGATGTCAGAATACAAACTTTTCCTTAACATTAGCGGAGATAGGTATCGAAACTACCACTCTCCTAAAATTAGTGGATATGTCAATACTCTCATTTTTCTAATATTAGTAGAGATTGAGATGCCGAAATTTCCATTTTTGTTCAGTACCTATACGTACGTGCATAATTATATGCTTCATTTCTACAAATACATAATCCATTTAGCTATCTCTACACAGTACAAATGCAACACCTACATAGGTAGACATAATAAACCATCTATTCAAGTAGGAATAAATACATAATACACCTCCACTAAATATCTATGTATATGTACTTACTCGTGTACCTATGTACGTACACAGTACATAGCTCATTCCTCTTTTCTCTCTCTCTCTCTCTCCCAATCAAATCCGCTTGTAACTCAATTAAAAGCGAGAGAGAAGAAGAAGAAGAAGGAAACGTTATAATGAACAAAATGGAGCTGGATGAGAGAAAGAGAGAGAGAGCGAGGAGAGGATCGCGGATTTTGCGATTATGTTCGCGGGTTTGGCAATTATGTTCGCGGATTCGCGTCCCGAATCGACATTTTGGATATTAGGCAAGCCTACCTAAAGGGAACCTCACTTAATTCGATCGATTGTTCGACAGGTCAACCTCCTTTCACTCGGTTGTTTACAAAAATCAGTGAGAGGGGAGGGGAGAGATGAGGAGAGGGAGAGGAGGGGAAGTGTTATCACAATTTATATTAATTGAATGTGGGAGGGCGAAGCGAGAGATTAGAAGAGAAGGAGAGAAAGAGGGGAAGGAGAATTGAGAGAAGGGTGAGAGTAAAAGGAGGGGAAAGGGAGAGAAGATAGAGAGAAAGAGAATCAGGGGGAGGGGAGGGAGAGAGAATCAGGGGAGGTTGAAGAGGAAAGAAAGAAGGAGGAGGAGGAGAAGAAGATTTGGAGAGGGCGAGATAGGGGATAGGAAAGAGAGGGAAGAAAAGAAGGAGAAGGGGGAAGAGAGACAATTTATATTAATTGAAACAAATTCAGCGTTCGTTAATTCGCCATGGTAATTGTTTCTCCACCTCGGTGTCCCGGGTCCTTAAACTTGGGATTAACAAAGTTAATCCAATGGCCTAACTTAAACCCGATTCCTGAAATAACTAGGGTGTCGAGTGACTGGGTTCTCTGCACTTTAATATAGCGTTCGAGCACCCCCAAACCAGGGGAAATAAATAAAAAATAGAGTTCTTTTAGCCCAAGTCCCTTAAAACTTGTGATACACTAACACCCATATTTATGAACAAAATGCTGGCTCTTAAGTTCGTGCTAAGCATAGTCTCAAGGCATTTGATTGGTCAATTTTGACTTGAGACTGATCTAAGAACGATCATTTTTGTTCATAAATACGAGTGTAACTCTCTCTCTCTAACATTTTTTTTTTCTTTTACATCTCCACTAGTAGGTATTAGGAGAATGGTAGTTTAGTCACGAGAGATAGCGAAGAGAAACAGGGAGAGGTGTAGAGATAAGAGAGAGAGAGAGAGAGGGAGGGAGGGAGAGGAAGAGAGGAGAGATAGGGGAAATTAGCGGAGGGAAATTAAGGAGAGAGGGGATGGAGAGAAAGGAGAAAATGAAAGGAGGGAGAAAGAGAGAGGTAGAAATAGAAAGAAGGAGGTAAGAGAAATTAGAGAAGAGAATTTTAGGGAGAGGAAAGAGAGAAAGTTATAAGGCAGGGAAAGAAAGAAAAAGGGAGGGAGAGAGAGAGGGAAAGAGAGAGATAGAGAGAGAAGAAGGAAGGGAGAGAAAGAGAGAGAGAGAGAAGGGACTTGTTATCACAATTTATACCCGGGTGGGAATCGAACCCACGGTCTAGCGCTTACAAGGCAGACGCTCTACCAGCCAAGCTAACCAGGCTGGCAAAGTCACCTGAATCAAATAAATCAGTTGAGAGTTTTCACTTCGCATAAAAATTGAAATTTAGCCAATCACCTAAAGGTAGGCTTGCCAAACGTCCCGAATTGGCCGGGACAGTCCCGAATTTCAGGGGGTGTCCCGGCGTCCCGTTCAGTTTTTCATATTGGGGCGTTTTGTCCCGAATTTCCGTTTTTGTCCCAGAAAAAAATTCGGGACGCGTTTTTTAACTTTAAAATTAGGTACCTCTATAAATCAGAATTTGTTCTTAACTTGTTTAAATTTGTCATGCTTTCATCAGTTTGCTCTTCCACTTTGCTAAACCTTTATAAACGAGAAAATGTTGTATAAACCGCCTTAAACGAAACAAGCTGGGTCCGTCCCTCCGGGAATTTTTTAGCCCGTAGTTTATTCGATCGTGATTAGAGAACCTATGTAACTACCTAGATTCTGTTAATATCTCAGCTCATCACTATTCTGATTTGATTTTCGATTTTTACTCATGTAATTATTTAAAATCAAGACTCAAGCCCGTTCTTCCTTATTCCCATATGAGGTTTAAGTCACCCATTCCATGTTATTGGCCTTGCGCTCGGCTAAGCTTAACATAGGTACGCTAAAATCGGTCTCTTAATGATCGACTGAAGTGTTATCAAAACTTTTCTGTTTGAGTTCATAGGTCGTCGCGACAATTTGAGATCCAGTAGCTCCTTTGTGAAAAACTGGGAAAACAATCCCCCGAAAAACCTCAGCTCTCTCTGGTTTTTTTGGCAA
>NW_007381459.1:3380-5958 GCF_000475195.1 Diaphorina citri | reverse complement strand
TTTTTTAATTTGGGAACACCCTGTTAGTGTAAAACACACAAGCAAAAACATGCATTCCATGAAACTAAATAACGAATAATTACCAAACATATAACTTGAAACGAAAATTAAATCCATGCAACTTAATAATAAAACTTCAGTATATCGAAATACGATGACATGACGACCCCCACACCCTCTCTCTCTCTCTCTCTCTCTCTCTCTCTCTCTCTCTCTCTCTCTCTCTCACCCCCTCGTGTTAAGCTCCCTAGGGGCATTTTTCGTATGAGGCCTCAAATATGAACGTTTGAGGCGGAGAAGGAGAAAGTGGAAGGGGAGGAGAAGGATCGAAGGATTCAAAAGGCGAAGAATAAGCAGGCTAGGGCTGTGTCTAAGAGGGAAAGAGACAATATCTTACGTACCTATGTGCTTGGTTTTTGTGTCACGAAATGAAAGTAAAATTGAGTTTTTATTTTTATAAATAGGTGAAACTTGTGTAATTTTTAGTTAGGTAGGCTTGTACGCATATTATGTAAAATGAGTAGGTATCCTTCAATGTAAAAAAAAGCATGAATATCTAGGTGCCAATTAAAAAATAAAATAAACAATAGTTAGTATAAAAAAAAAAACAATAATAAGCGAAGAATAAGCAGGCTAGGGCTGTGTCTAAGAGGGAAAGAGACAATATCTTACGTATAAACAGGGTATATTCTATTCTATTCTATGTGCTTTCTATTCTATTCTATTCTAGGTATGTGCTTGGTTTTTGTGTCACGAAATGAAAGTAAAATTGAGTTTTTATAAATAGGTGAAACTTATGTAATAAATAGGTAATAATAACTTATGTAATAATATGAGTTTTATGAATATGTTTTGTAATTTATTATTGTTGAATAAAAGTAATATTATTACCATTATGTAATTCCTTTACTCCAGCAGTAGGCTACTACTATTATTGTGGTCAAATTCTCAAATTATATCGAGGATAAAATTCCATACCTCGGCTGGGATTGAACCCACGCCCTCCTGTTTACCAGGCGAGCGCCTTGACCACTACACCACCGAGCTCCCTCATTTAAAATTCAATTATTATAAATTGAAGTTAGAAGAACATAGAATACTCCCATACCTCATTTATGGTGCTAGAAGCAAAACTCTCAACAGACGTCTTGGCCTACCCTCTCGAACTCCCACCCCTGGGAGCTATGCAATAATAATCATGTCAACAAATCTCGCGGAGACAGTAATCTGATTTTAATTGTCATTTAGTATTTGTTTTTCAAGTAATAAGTGAGTCTTTCTATTTGATTATGTTTTATACCTAAGGGGAAGCAAATTTATTAGGTAAGCAACTAAGGTTACTAAGGCATAGTCTTGCCTGATGTAGGTAGGTCTTGAGTTAAATGGGCGATGTATGATTGTTATTAAAGAAAGTATTGAGACCATATTAATGCGAGTCAACTCGAGCAAAAGTAATGTCAAAACTGCAAAGACTCGACTTGGACTCCAGAGCACCAACCAACAGATCCAAAGTCCACCGTGCTATCCACACTGCACTAGAGGGACCTGTAACTGCTAAGGCCTTAATCGTCCCGAAATCGAAGAGAGAAGGAAGACAGGATAGGAGAAAGCCAGCCGTTCCGAGAACGAACCTTAAATCGATTTATCTCGGGATCTAGAAGTCGTAGAAGAAAAAGAAAAATTCCGTTGGTCCTCATTTTTCCTACTCTATGACTTTGAAACACTACCCAGGAAAGCGCAACTGATCTATTCTCCCTTTCCGACATGTTTCCTATGCCCTTAGACTGGGTGAGTAAAGGGACTTTCACTCTTTTCGGTCTCATTCTGGCAGTATAAACAGAGTCTATTCTATTCTATTCTAATTTGCTGATTTTCTCTCTCGTCCTATCGATTTATTCCTCTCTCCCTTTTTTTCTCTATATTTTTCTATTTCTTCTTCCATTTGAGTTAGGGTAAAAGAACACTCAAATAAGCATCATTCAATAGGATAAGGAAAGTCGTGTGATGTTCACACCAGATTTTTTTTTTTTTCAAGGCTTTATTTTAAGGGTTCTCACGTGAGCTCTTCCTAAGAACAAAATACATTTAGTGCAGAACAAAAGACATACCCAGGGTTGAATCTCTGAAGAACATTCCCTGGCAGTCCATTTCGTCTTCAGCATGAAGGCAGTCTACAATACCATCACACTTCCGCTTCATTGGGATGCACTTGTTGGTGCATTGCATTCCAGGACATTCCTGCAGAGGTCGCTTCGATCCCATCCTGATCGCGTAGGACTCTGTGAACATGGAAACAGAATAACCATTTTATTTTTATTTATTATTATTTTTCTGGGGTCGGCGTTTGTCGTCGTTCGGCGTTCAAGTCTGCCTGAGGGACTATAAACAGAGAGTAGATCAGCGTTTAGCTAGGGGACTATAAACAGGGAGAAGACTAGCCCAAATTTCCTCACGCTATATCAATAGCGAAGGTCGAGTGCGAAGGGCAACCCACTCGGAAAATTTTGTTTATCCAAAACCAGTTGGCCTCAAAGCGATCACTCTAAAGCTGATTGAGAGGCCGACGACAAACGCCGAC
>NW_007381459.1:0-3264 GCF_000475195.1 Diaphorina citri | reverse complement strand
TTTCAAGTAATAAGTGAGTCTTTCTATTTGATTATGTTTTATACCTAAGGGGAAGCAAATTTATTAGGTAAGCAACTAAGGTTACTAAGGCATAGTCTTGCCTGATGTAGGTAGGTCTTGAGTTAAATGGGCGATGTATGATTGTTATTAAAGAAAGTATTGAGACCATATTAATGCGAGTCAACTCGAGCAAAAGTAATGTCAAAACTGCAAAGACTCGACTTGGACTCCAGAGCACCAACCAACAGATCCAAAGTCCACCGTGCTATCCACACTGCACTAGAGGGACCTGTAACTGCTAAGGCCTTAATCGTCCCGAAATCGAAGAGAGAAGGAAGACAGGATAGGAGAAAGCCAGCCGTTCCGAGAACGAACCTTATCCCTTCAGGATAAAATCCGGCCCGGGTGGGAATCGAACCCACGGTCTAGCGCTTACAAGGCAGACACTCTACCAGCCAAGCTAACCAGGCTGGCAAAGTCACCTGAATCAAATAAATCAGTTGAGAGTTTTCACTTCACATGAAAATTGAAATTTAGCCAATTACCTAAAGGGAACCTCACTTAATTCGGTCAATTGTTCGACAGGTCAACAAAATACCTCCCTTCGCTCGGTTGTTTACAAAAATCAGTGATATATCGAACATTATTAGCTACGTCACGTGACTAAATATCAACATAAACATACTGCCGTATTAGTGTAAACTTTCATATAGGGTGTCTCAAAAAGTTTGTACCACCACGTGACTTGAATAACAACTTGAAATGTAAACTTTCCTACAGGGTGTCCCGAAGGTAATTAAATTATGAAGAAGAACAAAGAGTTCCTGAAAACTTTTAAGTACAAAAGTATTTACATAGGAACATTTTGCGATTTTATACAAAAGAAATGAATGATCATTAAAATTTAAATTACATGGTACCTATCTGTATTTACCAACATTCAAACTACATAGGTATAAATTGATATTCAAAAACCCTTGATCCTGTCTTCATGAAATCAAAGAGAACTTGATACAGGAATGGATCAATAATTTAATAGTCAATCTTAAAAGACTTGTTCTAATATTAAATAGATTCAATATGCTCCGTCATTAGGAATTACAGGGACGAGGACCTATCACGTCGCCTTGTGGTACACCCATTTATTCGTTGTGTAATGTGTCAACATGAACGTAGTTAACATCGCATGTTGCACACTTTTCTCCCCCTCCCCTCCCTCCCTTGTGCTATTAATAGTTCTCATGTATTTTTACCGGTAGAGGGGGTTGTATATAGAGGGTGGGGGGGACGTGCGAGTCAAACGCTTTTTTGAAATCAATGTCTCCCAAAAAAAAAAAAAAAAAAAAAAAAAAAAAAAAAAAATCCGTGTTAGTAGGACAAAGTAATATGTAGTAAGGAATTAAAGAAATTAAGTTGGTAATTTGTTTGAATTTGATAAATAAATAAAGATAATGAAAATAGTGAGAACTTATTAATTAATTTTAAATTCTCTGACTTGACGTGCCAGCCTAGTTAGCTTGGAAGGGTGCACGTCTTCCAAGCCGAAGGTGGCGAGCTTTATCCTAAACAGGTAATTTTCGTTCTCGGAACGGCTGCCTTTCTCCTATCCCGAATCCCGGCTTCCTTCTCTCTTCGCTTTAAGACCTTGGCAGTTACAGTTCTCTCTATTAAACTTCCTTACACAATCATTAGTAATGGCATTATTTCCAAGTAATGATGATGAAAAATCAGAAAATCCGGAATTTCATCATTAGTAATGACATTACTAATGATCATGTAAGGTACCTATAAAAATCTTCTAGAAACCTCAAAAAAAAAAAGTTTTTAGGAAATTGATTTTTGTAGTAAACACTTGGCAGTCTTGGTACTAAGTTTTCTTGGTGGTTCTTTTTCTCCTCCTTTCTTTTTCTTCTTCTTCCTTCTTTTTCTTCTTCCTTCTTTTTCTTCTTCCTTCGAAGACGTCATATTCTATCTATTTTTATATTTTACTTTTCCAAGACATCAAAAAAAAATTCCAGATATTATTTGACATGATTGTAGTTTTTAATAAAAAAATTGAAATACAAAGTCAAAAAATATTAAAGTAATAGGGGAAACCCGAGAGAAAAAAAAATGCTCCTTTCTTTTTCTCCTCCTTTCTTTTTCTCCTCCTTTCTTTTTCTCCTCCTTTCTTTTTCTCCTCCTTTCTTTTTCTTCTTCTTCCTTCTTTTTCTTCTTCCTTCGAAGACGTCATATTCTATCTATTTTTATATTTTACTTTTCCAAGACATCAAAAAAAATTCCAGATATTATTTGACATGATTGTAGTTTTTAATAAAAAATTGAAATACAAAGTCAGAAAATATTAAAGTAATAGGGGAAACCCGAGAGAAAAAAATGCTAGATTTGATTTTGTCAGTGGAGGTTAGAAAGTAAAAAGTGAATATTTTAAAAATGGGAAGAGGAAGAAAAAGTAGGTAGAAGAAGAAAATTGATAGAACTTCATAATAATATTATTGATGTCATCTTAAATGACTCACAATCTAAGAAACATACCTAATAGGTACCTTACACAATCATTAAGTAATGTGATTATTTCCAAGTAATGATGATGAAAAATCGGAAAATCCGGAATTCCATCATTAGTAATGACATTACTAATGATCATGTAAGGTACCTATAATATCACCAAACAAGCTTTCTTAAAAAGAGGTTTAATTAATAGAGGGAACTTTAACACCTGTAACAGTGTAACCTAAGTTATAAGGGTTTGGAACTCGTTTCGGTCGCTCAATAAGAAGAGTTTGCCTTGTAAGCGATAGGTGGCGGGTTCAATTCCCATTTCGGGACGATAAGACAACCCAAACCTTGAAAAAAATCACTAGGTAAATTTTATTTTCACTGAGAGTGAACACAGTAACACAGAGTCCTGTGTCAAGGGTTTTCTTTGACGTCACCCATTTGATCTAGATTAAGTTATTCTAGATTAATTCTATGTATCTATCTTAAAAAATAAACATGGGGTTACCCCCGTTAATTTGTAAAAATCAAAAATCAAAATAATCAGAGAAGTTCAAATGCCATATTGCTATAGCGCCACACTATTCTGCCATATTTTAACAAAATTTGGGAAAATGTCATAAAAAGCCTAAAAATAAAATAGTAATAAGATATAGGTAATATTAATAATAAAACAATGATGTGGGTGTGAAGAGGACAGAAAGCACGGTAGTTATAATAGTGTGAGAGTAATGGAGAATGAAAGAGAGAAAGGGGGGGGGATGT
>NW_007381458.1:0-13185 GCF_000475195.1 Diaphorina citri | reverse complement strand
ACATACAATAATACAAAAGAAGGTTCTCCTCTTCTGAACAGAGGCAATGGCAGTGGCTAAGGGAGTTGCGCGCTTTGTATTATTATTAGCATAATATTGAGGTGTGTATGTCTGCTATGTATGCCAGTGGTTCCCAATCTGGGTGTCGCCAAGTCCCTCTTATAGGGGGGCCGCGTGATTTTGGGAGGAAAAAAAATATTGAAAGGTCAATTTTAAAATGAAATTTCGAATTGCAAAACCTAAATAAAGGAAGAACAGAAATGTTCGCACCCTTCTCCGATTGAAAATTCAAGGAATGACATGATGCCGTTTATTTCATTCCTTAATTCCCAGCCGTTTCTGAGATATAAGCGTGGTTCGCAAATCACGAACCACCCTGTAGATTTTAAGGAACAGATTGATAGATTCTCAATATCCTTTGAGTATCCGCAATATTGTCAAAAGAGGCTCTAAAAATACTATGTAGGTACTACTTCAGTTTTTCACTCCTTGTTTATGTGAGCACGGATTTTTCGCGCTCACAAACATCAAAACCAAGAGACGTGGAAATTTTGTTCAAGGAATGAGTATAGATTTTAAGGAACAGATTGATAGATTCTCAATATCCTTTGAGTATCCGCAATATTGTCAAAAGAGGCTCTAACAATACTATGTAGGTACTACTTCAGTTTTTCACTTCTTGTTTATGTGAGCATGGATTTTTCGCGCTCACAAACATCAAAACCAAGAGACGTGGAAAATTTGTACAACTCTTGAGGACAGCATGAGATTGTGACTCTCAAGAGTCTCAAGTATACGAGTACGAATTGCCCAACCAAGCAAAAATAATAATAATAAACAAAAATAGATTTGTGTTAGGGGTTATAGGTTGCTAACCACTGTGGTACAGACTTCTATCTCTACTTCACAACACGGGACCATTGGTAAAGTAGTACAGCGTTGGTAGGTTGGTACCAATTCTATGAAAAAAATAATGGAAAATGCAGGTGCGGCTTAAAAAACTAAATTTCCTTGATGGCTGCTACGTACACATATTTCCAATAAATTTTAACAAAAATAATAATTTTAAGCATCTAAAAACAAAAAAGTAGGTACCTACTTTTGACTAACCCTGTAAAAATCCTCCAGACATTAAAAAATGTTGTAGATCTGGCAACATTGTAAAAGGAAAGGTCGAAAGTAGGGGAAACAAGGGAGGGGAAATGCTATGAAATGATAACATACAAAACGCCGTAAATATAAAATCTAAAAGAAACGCAATGTGCTGTACATTATTTTGCTTGAGTGCACTGTGCATTTGCACTTCGAACTTTGCAAAAACGTCATGTCGCACGTAGTACCAATGTGCTGTACATTATTTTGCTTGAGTGCACTGTGCATTTGCACTTCGAACTTTGCAAAAACGTCATGTCGCACGTAGACGTGTACGAATTGCCCAACCAAGCAAAAATAATAATAATAAACAAAAATAGATTTGTGTTAGGGGTTATAGGTTGATAACCACTGTGGTACAGACTCTATCTCTACTTCACAACACGGGAGCTTAGCTTGCTCTGTCTCTCTTTTGTTTCCATTCCTTTACTTCCTATATTACAAACTTCTGCCCACTGCTGTGGCCGAGTGATTAGCACTGACTCTTAACCCAGAGGTGCTGGGTTCGAATCCCGGCCGGGCGGAAATTTTCAAACAATTTTTTCTCTTCTATGGATGGGAATGGATGTAAAGGAGTTGAAATGAGTAGGTAGGTAATGCAAAAGAAATTCGGATTTTTTTTTTCTCCCTCCCTAAGTGCAAGTTGTAGTGTAGCAGGTAATGTGCTGGGCTGTGGATAACAAAATTGGTAGTTCGAGTACAAGTTATCTTTAGAGATTACCTAGATTAGAGCAATGTATTACTTCCTATATTACAAACTTCTGCCCACTGCTGTGGCCGAGTGATTAGCACTGACTCTTAACCCAGAGGTGCTGGGTTCGAATCCCGGTTGGGCGGAAATTTTCAAACAATTTTTTCTCTTATAGGTATGGATGGGAATGGATGTAAAGGAGTTTAAATGAGTATAGGTACTTAGGTAATGCAAAAGAAATTCGGACTTCCTATATTACAAACTTCTGCCCACTGCTGTGGCCGAGTGATTAGCACTGACTCTTAACCCAGAGGTGCTGGGTTCGAATCCCGGTCGGGCGGAAATTTTCAAACAATTTTTTCTCTTATATGGATGGGAATGGATGTAAAGGAGTTTAAATGAGTAGGTAGGTAATGCAAAAGAAATTCGGATACAATTTTTTCTCTTATATGGATGGGAATGGATGTAAAGGAGTTTAAATGAGTAGGTAGGTAATGCAAAAGAAATTCGGATTTTTTTTCTCTCCCCCTAAGTGCAAGTAGTGTAGCAGGTAATGTGCTGGGCTGAGGATAACAAAATTGGTAGTTCAAGTACAAGTTATGTTTAGAGATTAGATTAGAGCAATGTATTAATTGAAAAATGTTTTTTGTGGCAAATGCTTGACATCATTAAAATTCTAAATAAGTAGTAGAGAATGTAGAGAAAGACAACCTAGGAGAAGTGTTGTAAAATCTGCAAGGTAGATAAAAGATAGGAAAAGCGATCATGAAGGCAATATTTGGTTATACTTAGGTTAATAGTTAGTGGTAATGGTAGGTACTTACATTTGATCAACTCCACAACTTGAGTGTGAGTAGATGTCAATACATCCTCATTATTGAAATTCGGATTTTTTTTTCTCTCCCCTTAAGTGCAAGTAGTGTAGCAGGTAATGTGCTGGGCTGTGGATAACAAAATTGGTAGTTCGAGTACAAGTTTTATTGAAAAATGTTTTTTTGTGGCAAATGCTCGACATCATTAAAATTCTAAATAAGTAGAGAAAGACAACCTAGGGGAAGTGTTGTAAAATCTGCAAGGTAGATAAAAGATAGGAAAAGCAATCGTGAAGGCAATATTTGGTTACAATGTATTAATTGAAAAATGTTTTTTTGTGGCAAATGCTCGACATCATTAAAATTCTAAATAAGTAGTAGAGAATGTAGAGAAAGACAACCTAGGGGAAGTGTTGTAAAACCTGCAAGGTAGATAAAAGATGGGAAAAGCGATCATGAAGGCAATATTTGGTTATACTTAGGTAATGTGCTGTACATTATTTTGCTTGAGTGCACTGTGCATTTGCACTTCGAACTTTGCAAAAACGTCATGTCGCACGTAGTACCTACTATGTATCTAAATCTACTTTACTCATAGCTGATGTCAAACTTTTTGATAGGGAATTGTGAAAGATAAGAGAGAAGGAAGACAGAATAGGAGAAAGCCAGCTGTTCCAAAAACGAACATTATCTGTTCAGGATAAAATCTACCCCGGGCGGGTATCATACCCGCGACCTAGCGCTTAAATGACAGGCTTCCTCCAAGCGAACCAGACTAACTGAAATCAAATTGTTCCAGTTTTACCTTTACCTTGATCCCAATTTAAACTCGATTTTTATCACGACCGTTTTCTTCTTTTTTACCTACTATGTATCTAAATCTACTTTACTCATAGCTGATGTCAAACTTTTTGATAGGGAATTGTGAAAGATAAGAGAGAAGGAAGACAGGATAGGAGAAAGCCAGCTGTTCCGAAAACGAACATTATCTGTTCAGGATAAAATCCACCCCGGGCGGGTATCGCACCCGCGACCTACCGCTTAAAAGACAGGCTTCCTCCAAGCGAACCAGACTAACTGAAATCAAATTGTTCCAGTTTTACCTTTACCTTGAACCCAATTTAAACTCGATTTTTATCAGGACCGTTTTCTTCTTATTTGCGAGTACGTGATGGTCGGATAATTTTACTACCACCACTCAGAGTCGAACAAAGATCTCCTCCGTGCCAAACTGTTAGGCCACTTAGGCAAAAAAATTCCTTTTTTTAAAGAGCGGATTTATACTCACTTTTACTTTTATCTGTCCTGTAATATTTATTTGTCAAGAGCTGACCTAAGGAAGAAAAGTCTGGTTGATAGTTAGGTAATAGGTACCTACAGGAGAGTATACTTTCACATTATATTTCAATTTTAAATCTTTTACAAAAAATAAAACACGAACAAAAATTGACAATACTTTTATCTCCTACCTTCATGCTTAGGAGCAAAACAACACAATAAAATAACATAATAGGTATCTAGTATTGAACTCATGATAAACGTAATTACACCATGGAGGTTTCAAAAGTGTTCTATGTTCTATGGAATGGCTCTCAATAGTCTCAATGTTTTAAGAGTGATTAGACAGTTTGAAGCAATAGTGAGGTAATTATTCTTTGGATTTTTCGGGATTCGAACTCTGTAAGTGGAATGTAATTCCGTGAAAACTACGAAATTAATATTTATTTTGAATAAATATGTATGTTAAATCTGAAGCCACAACCATGAAAGAGTTTTTACTCTAGGGCTGTTTTCGCTTTTCGGTACGAGTCCCCTTGCTACTACTGGAACTAAATATAATAATCCAATAGATAAATGACTGATTGATTCTGTGAATCTGTGGTATTGAAGCAATAGTGAGGTAATTATTCTTTGGATTTTTCGGGATTCGAACTCTGTAAGTGGAATGTAATTCCGTGAAAACTACGAAATTTCGCTTTTCGGTACGAGTCCCCTTGCTACTACTGGAACTAAAAAGCTCGAAAAATATAATAATCCAATAGATAAATGACTGATTGATTCTGTGAATCTGTGGTGAAGGTTGATGGTTAAAGCTGATTAGGTTTACTGATGGTTCTAGGCAAGGTGATGTGTAAAGTTGATAGGATCTGTGGTGAAGGTTGATGGTTAAAGCTGATTAGGTTTACTGATGGTTCTAGGCAAGGTGATGTGTAAAACTGATAGATTTAATGCTGAGACCATTGGATGGATTTCAAATCAATGCCTTCCTCATACATTTCCCACAGTGGACTGAAACAAAACAAGAAATACCATCATTAGAATCTATGCTTAGATTTGGCTACCACATTAGGGTGATTGGGTTTGTAAGAAGTGAACAACTACTGAGTAGCTGGTTTTCCAGATAGTTCACCCATAGCAGTCATAATTTTTGGTCTTTCAACATCATCTGAAATAAAAATACAGAAATTATAATGAAATATATGAAAATACAGCAGTACTTGTACCTGAATAAATAATAAATCCGACCTTCCTAAATACAGCCCTGATGTCATAGTGAATCCATTAAACAGATGTTATTGCAGGATATTTGCTTGCTTCAGCAATAAAGTACTTGGTATACCTGTACTGATAAGAATTCATTGTAATGTTTGCCTATGTTGTGTTGCCTATAGATAGATTTGCTATTTTTTCCTAGTGTACATAACTTGTGCAATAGTTCTGGTAAGTACATCTCTTCATAGATTTAATCACTATGGTGTTTTATCATAATTTTAGGCTGTTCATATTTCATGACAAGTCAGTAAATAACGACATTTTTTATGAGAAAACGTTACCAATATTTCAATAAGTGCCTAGTTACATAAATATGGTTTTCCAGATAGTTCACCCATAGCAGTCATAATTTTTGGTCTTTCAACATCATCTGAAATAAAAATACAGAAATTATAATGAAATTCCTAAATACAGCCCTGATTTCATAGTGAATCCATTAAACAGATGTTATTGCAGGATATTTGCTTGCTTCAGCAATAAAGTACTTACTATACCTGTACTGATAAGAATTCATTGTAATGTTTGCTCATGTTGTGTTGCCTATAGAATCTATCGATTTGCTATTTTTTCCTAGTGTAGGTACATAACTTGTGCAATAGTTCTGGTAAGTATACATCTCTTTGTAGATTTATTCACTATGGTGTTTTATCATAATTTTAGGCTGTTCATATCTCATGACCAGTCAGTAAATAACGACATTTTTATGAGAAAACGTTACCAATATTTCAATAAGTGCCTACTAGTTACATAAATGGGAAATTATCTAACCTTTGGTTTTAGGAGCACCACCTCTCGGTGGAGATTTTGATGTCAATCCTCGAGTTATCAGCAAAAGGTGTGATGATATATTAAACGTTCTGTTATTCTTTAGTAGAATAGACATTTTGAAGGACTTTTAAACTCTTTTCAACCGAAAAGTGATACTAGGTAGGTTTATCTACTGTTATGTTTGCATAGCTAATACCTACGTCCGTTATTGATTCGTTTTGGTTAATCTACAGATTCGTGGGTAATTTAGCGGAATTAACGGAAGGAGGGAGGGAGGAGGGGTATAAACGGTACCTACAACACATTGTAATGTACCTATATACATAGGTAATCTACCTACCTACTCGTAGGTATTTATTATTTGAGATCAATATTGGTAGCCGACAGAGACAGATTCGTTGGGAAGCTACTGATGTTAAGCAACTCGTGCACATGGTTGGTAACTGGACGGGTGACTGTCTGTGACAAAACGTGCTGCTGTAGTATTTCGTGGTGCACTCAGCTTTGTGAGATTTGTGAGGACAATTCTGATGTGATCAGTGCTAACAACTACCTGATCTGCTAAACAAACAGTTGAAAAATATCAAAAGTTAGAGCTACTGTCAGCCTTGGAATATTTAATAAGTTTTATAAATACATATTTTCTTTATACATATTATATACCTATAGGTCTTTTTTGAAATATAATATTAAAAATGAAATCAAAAGAAAAAAAAATATATGGTCTTGTATTTTTCCCCCCTTTGCCCAAACAAATGGTTTTTTTCGAACCGTAGCTCGTAGGCCCTTCGGTTATTAATCCAATGTCTAATATTCCTGAATTCCGATGTCTAAAGGTGTGCCCAAACATAGTCGACTGGCGCAGCGTGAATCTATGTTATCAAGGCAGTGTGGACGGTTCAGTCAACATCGTCGATCGATGGCCGGTCGAATATGTGTAAACATAAACACACCTTAACGGTTTGGCTGTGTCTAAGTATAGGCTTGAAGTCAGAGACTTTAAAAACTCCGGTTCTCTGTCAAAAAAATTATATGTATTGCATTGTAAGTATATTTTATTGTCTATTTAGTTCTAATATCCTACTTACACGCTTGATGACTCCCTACAGTCTACACCATGTACAGGATATCTGTAACGTGTTGAAATTTAGGATATGTCCGATTATAATCTTTAGAATAGGTACATCCAGGTATGTATCTTTCTTAAATTTGAAACTCCTTACTCATTCTATGCAATGCGTGTATTTAGTATACCTACTTGTACATTGTCTTACCACATGGTAAGTACTGTTACTTACCTACTTTAGGTTTTTATTTGCATTTACTTAGTCTAGTCTCAAGGTGGGAGGTATCTACATATAAGTACATAGGTACAATTGATGTGTAATAAATTAATTATATTCAGTCAAAGAAAATTAATTTTCGTTTGGTTTTTGGGATGAACATCATTACGAAATACATAATTTTAAATTATAAAGTAGGTAACTCTGAATATTAGTTTTTGCATGTGAAACGCAACCATTTAACTGCTATTCTTCACGTTTTTGACATCCTCCTCGAATAACCAGCAGGACGTGTTGTCTCGGACGGTTACCAACCAAGTACAATGTCTCTTAACTTTAGTGATCTGTTTGAACCAGGTGCTACTAACCTACCTACCTACTTATCACATTTGTAATTTCTAAAAACCTAGCTATAATTCTTACACATCCTAAAACTTCTATCTCATGCAGCTGAACCAAGTACTTATTTACCTACATACATACCAGTACATAGCTACATACATATTGTCTTGTCTGTATGCACGTACACACCATGACATCAGAAAGAAAATCTGATGCACATTTCCTAGACCTATGCTCTGTTACACTTCAAATATGCTGTTATGCTACAAATATGCTGTTACATGACTTCTAATATGCTGTAGATAATGTAGAAGGTTTTCATGAGACTGATGCTTATTTACTGAAAATTCTGAGATTAATCATTATAGGTACCTACCTATATATTTTAGGCACCTACATATACATAGGTACTAGGTACGTGATTTACTGAATTTAGTGTTACCTCTAGGTAGGTTCATAGTACCTACATAGGTATACCCGGGTCTGTATGATTTGTGATTTGGTAATGTGTATTTTAGACTGTTATTTGCATTACCTACTTTCAATACCGACCTCTCATGTTCATATTTAGTGTTAAAGTAAAGTACACATATAGAAGATTACTGATTCTTCTCTAGAAATAGAAAACCTAGCAAATCCAAAAATTCCTAGGTGACCTTCCCAGGGACGATTTTGGTGCAAATGTTTTGTCGATGGTGTTGGTGTAAATACGGGTGGGGAACTCAGAACCTTTTGTATGGCAAGCAAGCGCACTGAACAAACCGTGCCCCCCAATGTAACAGGTATATATAATAGCTCCTTTAAAAGATCCTTATCAATCTTTTGATATGCAAATCATACATTTTCCAAGTTAGGTCTACCTACAGGTAACTACACAATTATAGTAAAATTATTTATCGATAGAAATCACAACACTTCTGTATAGCACGCCCCCATCATGCTCGTAGCATTCTACGTAGCGCTAATGAGGCATGTACAATTGTACAATGTATATAGGTATTAGGTACATACAACATACATATCAGCTACCTATTATGGTTTCATGACTTTTCTTTGTTGGAAAAATAAAATGCTTTTATGTGAGTACCTATAACCTATACAAACATTGGTATGCAAATGAGTGTGGTGACTTTTCTTTCTTGGAAAAGTTCATGTGAGAATACAAACACTGCATATTTACCTACATAACCTACCCAAGAGTTCAAATTATATCGTGACCGTTTCATATTGCATTAATACATTAGCCTACGTGGATGTAATGGGATTGGACTCGTGTGTTCTGTCTTGTAGCATGCCCATTCCGTACTATGTCTCTCATCAGATGGGCGAGAAGAGACAATACTTCCCATTTATGTAGATGCTAGCTCAAGACGAAAACACCAGAAAGAAACCCATTGAAATATTCACAATAGAAAAATGGGTAAAAGTTTTGTTCGATGGTGGACATCGTACTCGGGACCTTCTGCATGACAAGCAAGCGCGTTACCACTCGGATAACCCCAGTTCTCATCACATTATTACCTACCTATGTAATATGTACTCGTATGTTGTTGTAACGGCTTTAGCTTTCGCCGAATGGTGTTGGCAGAGTTAAAGAAAAGACATCTTTTTGTATCTGCTATACACCGGGGTGATGGTCTCTAGCTTTAGCCATGTTAAATTAGCTCGTCCTGAACCGCAGTCAACCATCGTGAGGATTTGTGCTTATTTTTTAAAAGCAGAGAGAACCCTTTGAAACTGCCAGCTAGCTAGACTGGTTAGGGTTACCTAGTCCCACAGCCAGACGCTAGTCTACTCTCTGTTTAACGTCCCCTAGCCAGACCAGTAATATTTATATATATGTAGGAGTAGGTGCATGACTTGTAGGTATCTACACTGAAAATGAAAAGGCCTTCACATATCACTCTACATAAGTCCCTAATGACGTCTCATATACCTATGAACTATACCTAGCTATCTGTAGGAAAAACTACCCACCTACCTACATAATTATATAACTATTTAAATACCTACATAGGTATCTACCTACCATTCTCTAGGAAAACCTGTACGCACTCACTGGAAATTCATTAGCCTAATTACATCGCACAGATAGCTGTATCCTAGGAAAAAGGAAAGAGTTCCATTCCATTAAAGTTATTAGATACCTAACCTATACAATATACATTTCATCAATTTGTTTGAGGAAGAGACTCAACTAGTTCTAACCACACAAATCATTTTCATATTAACTAGATCCATACTTGAGTCTCATATTAACTCATCATAGTAAATAGATTACACAATGGTTATACCGACAAATTCAATAATGTTTGTCTGGTTGTACACCTATTACCCATACACATGGGTAAGTACTGTAAGTAGGTATTTGTACTCACCTATACATAATATACTATGCTTATGATTACACTTAGCTATCTAGGTAGTTCAGATGTTTGTAAACCGATGTCCTTATACCATTTCTGGTACTTATCGGCACTTTTTCCAAGCCTGAAATTCGGAAATGTAGCAATTTTACATCCGAGGAAGTACTCTAAATAAAAACTCGATTTTTTACACATCCACCAATCTCTATTCAAGTAAAAACCGGAGTTGCCAAATCCGGATCTAGGTAGTTCAGATGTTTGTAAACCGATGCCCCAATACCATTTTTGGTACTTATCGGCACTTTTTCAAGCCTGAAATTCGGAAATGTAGCAATTTTACATCCAAGTAAGAACTCCAAGTAAAAACTCGAACTTTACAACTGGGATACAAGTTTAGTATCATATCTACGTATTGGTGGAGATGACAAAACTACCACTCTCGCAATAAGTTGGTGAAGATGTCTAATCTATTAGGTATCATTCTTGCAATTTGTTGGTGGAGATGTCATTTTTACCACTGTCCTAAATATTGGTGGAGATGTCAAAACTACAACACAGCAAATTAATTCTTATAGGTACTAATGAACGAATCCCTGACCTACCTGTTTTCCAAGGCTTTAGTGGCAGGATTCAGGATTTTCACACTGTGAGATCTTCCACCCAACCAATAATCGGCCTAACTTAGATTTAGTCTAAACAGTTGAGAACTCCTCAACCAATAATCCATTCCGATCTATTCCAATCAAAATATACATATTCTACCTATTAGGTATCATTCTTGCAATTTGTTGGTGGAGATGTCATTTTTACCACTGTCCTAAATATTGGTGGAGATGTCAAAACTACAACAGAGCAAATTAATTCTTATAGGCACTAATAAACGAATCCCTCACCTACTAAGGCTTTAATGGCAGGATTCAGGATTTTCACACTGTGAGATCTTCCACCCAACCAATAATCCGCCTAACTTAGATTTAGTCTAAACAGTTGAGAACTCCTCAACCAATAATCCATTCCGATCTATTCTAATCAAAATATACATATTCTACTCTAATCCGTTCTATATAATTTCTATGGGTACTATGAGTATAGGTAATGAAAAGTGTCATTTTGAACGAATTCAGTGATATCGACGAATAATTTTCTTAGTTCCTCAAAATTTTTTTCTGTTGTCTGTAGTTGGAGAAAATTCGACAAAAATGTTCAAAGTACAAAGGAAATTTTCTCGTCAGTCTCGTCACATTTTTTAGCCACATGAGGTCTTCAGGTCTCCGTAGAGGACCTTTTAAACTGAGATATTGTATAAGGTAAGCCTCGCTCTCACCTCTCACCCAGGCATTGGCATAAACCAAACTAATGAAAAAAAAAAAAAGTCTCGAGGAAAAGAAAGTGGTCATTCAACTACTTGAACTGATTTGATAAAATACAGAAGTACAAAATATGTATTCCTACCATATGCATTATAGCATGTACATATTTACAAATATGTACCATATGTAGGAAATCATATGTATTATAGCAAATGTATTTCTAAGCACATGTAGATATGTACCATATGTAGGAAATCATATGTATTATAGCAAATGTATTTCTAAGCACAGGTAGTTTTACCTAGATGCAAGCTGGTAGCCTTCAGGTCACCGGAATTAATAAATCGTGTTTAAGTTAAGGTAGGTACCTAATTGAAATTAAATTGAGAGAGAGGAATTTACCTTGTGTCAAACCCATTATTACAGTCATATAGTCATGGTATTTACTGTACATATGAATTGAGAGAGAGGAATTTACCTTGTGTCAAACCCATTATTACAGTCATATAGTCATGGTATTTACTGTACATATGCATATGTATTAACACTATTTAAGATACTGTACCTATACATATATGTATAATGTTCCTTGCATTTGACATTAAACATCAATCTGTCACTTCTTCCGGAACTCACGATGACGAGGTCTCCAGTTGTCTGTGTCACAACGGATTCCACATACAAACACGAACACTACTTCTTCCGGAACTCACGATGACGAGGTCTCCAGTTGTCTGTGTCACAACGGATTTCACATACAAACACGAACACTACAGACAAACATGAACAGACATACCTACACACAAACACTAACACCTCCGGAACTCACGATGACGAGGTCTCCAGTTGTCTGTGTCACAACGGATTTCACATACAAACACGAACACTACAGACAAACAAACAAACAAAACTAATGCCACGCATTGTCAGTCAGGTTTGTTCAGGTAAATGTAAATAATTGCATTTTGATCATGGTATTGTACCAACTCATAAATACCTACCTGTAATATTTTTCACTACGTCTAAAAATAGGTTTTGACAAATAAACTTTTTTTTAATTAACACAAATTTAAAAAATAACAAGGAGTAAATTTGATATTAAATTTGAAATAGACGATGTGATTTCTCTATATTTTCTCGGGTAGGTACCACAAGCTTTGTACAAAACAATACAGTTGAAATAGACAAACAAAGTAGATAGACCAACTCAGTTTTTCAATGATCTTTTTGAAGGACAAGCAAGTTTGAACTAAAGTTTTCTGAAACTTTAAAAATAATTCGGTTACCTACCTACAATCTTTCCCTTTTGCCTACTTTTAATGACTTCCTAAACATCTATCAAAACACATTTTATAGGTAGGTACATAAATACTTAGGACCAATGTCCGGAGGTAGACCATAATTCACACACCAATGTAAGATTATTGTTATACCCAACTCAGTTTTTCAATGATCTTTTTGAAGGACAAGCAAGTTTAAACTAAAGTTTTCTGAAACTTTAAAAATAATTCGGTTACCTACCTACCTACCTATCTTTCCCTTTTACCTACTTTTAATGACTTCCTAAACATCTATCAAAACACATTTTATAGGTACATAAATACTTAGGACCAATGTCCGGAGGTAGACCATAATTCACACACCAATGTAAGATTATTGTTGTAGTTCTGTTTCTAACCAAAACCAAATATGTACGAGTTGGTAGTGTTAGTACCAAAATAAACCAAACAGATGAAAGTTCACAGAACTCTCAAGGTTCCTATCACGTAGGTATCGTTTTGGTAATTTGGTTCCTACGATGATTTAAAATTTGGTCAGGTATCCATTTGACTAAGCATTCCATTTGTGGTGAATTATTAGGAATGAGATTTTTCCGTAGAATTTCCTTATTGTTTCCTTTCTACCCGT